>NC_090768.1:37089993-37092493 GCF_036898095.1 Palaemon carinicauda | reverse complement strand
TCCCGCCCCCACTGATCTGATTAGTCGAAAGACGTTGCTGCACGTCCTCGCCCCCTTAAGTAATTATAGTTCGGGATCTTTATTAATTTCTCATTAAGGACGAAGTCGTGGAGGGCATGATAATAGGAAGCAGGAACGGACTTTTACCGAAGGGTCCTTCCCGGTCACACGCTCTCCGTTTATATATCCTTACGATTATCCTTTCTTATTATTCCGTTTTTATTCCCGGTTTTCACAACCTGTTAGGGACTGTTTCGTACCCCTGACCTTAGGTCAATATGATTGGATTATCGAAATAAAATGATTGTATGCTATCATTAGATTTGTTCATATAAATATCTGTTTCTTTACGCATATATATATATATATATATATATATATATATATATATATATATATATATTATTATTATTATTATTATTATTACTTACTAAGCTACAACCCTAGTTGGAAAAGCAGTATGCTATAAGCCCTGGGGCTCCAACAGGGAAAATAGCTCAGTGAGGAAAGGAAAAAAGGAAAATAAAATATTCTAAGAAGAGTAACAACAATAAATATCTCCTATATAAACTATAAAAACTTTAACAAAACAAAAGGAAGAGAAATAAGATAGGAGAGTGTGCTCGAGTGTACCCTCAAGCAAGAGAACTCTAACCCGAGACAGTGAAAGGCCATGGTACAGAGGCTATGGCACTACCCAAGACTAGAGAACAGTGGTTTGATTTTGGAGTGTCCTTCTCCTAGAAGAGCTGCTTACCATAGCTAAAGAGTCTCTTCTACCCTTACCAAGAGGAAAGTGGCACTGAACAATTACAGTGCGCCAACCCCTTGGGTGATGAAGAATTGTTTGGTAATCTGTGTTGTCAGGTGTATGAGGATAGAGGAGAATATGTAAAGAATATGCCAGACTATTCAGTGTGTATGTAGGCAAAGGGAAAATGAACCGTAACCAGAGAGGAGGATCCAATGTAGTACTGTCTGGCCAGTCAAAAGACCCCATAACTCTCTAGCGGTAGTATCTCAACGGGTGGCTGGTGCCCTGGCCAACCTACTATATATATATATATGTATATATAATATTATTTCACTTATTACTTTGGCTTCACAGACACAATACATGCTTATATTAGATGTGCGAGGAATTGGTATGTGTGTGAATATATATATATATATATATATATATATATATATATATATATATATATATATATATATATATATTTATTTATATATATATACATTAATATATATACATATATATACATATACAGTATATACATATATATATATATATATATATATATATATATATATACAGTATATATATACATATATATATGTATATATAAAGTATATATATATAAATATATATATATATATATATATACTGTATATATAAATATATATGTATACATATACTGTATATATATGTATATATATACAGTATTAATTTATATATAAATAAATAAATAAATAAATATATGTATATATATATGTGTATATATATACACACAAAGCTATACATTCATACACATACATATAAATAAATAAATATATGCATACATATATAAACAGGTGTGTATGCATGGAATTATGAATAAATGTACATCTAAAAGCCGTATTTGTGTTTATGCCTTAGAGGTGGTCACAAACTGAATGTTTCAAGCCAGTTTCCCCAAGATCTCACTTGCTTTTAAGATGAATCACTAATACGCACGTGTGCATGCATAAACACGCATACACAAGGATAAAAATATTACCTTTCATCCTCACAGGACCTTTGTGCGTTCATTTATATCTCACCAATTTACTGTCAACAAATGTACGTGTGTGTATATATATATATATATATATCTGTGTGTGTTTGTTTATTTGTTTGTGTGTGTGCGCCCACGAACGTGTGAACGGGGGGGGGGGGGGGGGGCTGGAGGGGAAAATGCAAAGAGAATGGATCTCTAATAAAAGATATATACGAAGAGATACTCTGAAAATAATATAGCCGTTGGTAAGATGCGGGTATACCGAAGATTTATTAAATACTATTATGTCAAAAGCTGAATGACACAAATAAAGAATGAGAGTGTAAACTTAAGAAGGTATGTAAATGCGATTGTAAGGAAGGCAAAAGGATATGCACACAATATTGGAAAGATACTTAAAGTATACTGAAGCCAGGGTACAGCTGTATAGAGGAATCGGTTAGCCAACTCTCCTTCATGGAAGTGAAGTTTGACTGGAGAAGGTCGAAGATATGGAGATAAATTGAAGATGAATGAATTGAACAGCACATAGGACATAATCAATGGAAAGTGTAAGAAATGTTTAGATGAATATAAATAGAGAATAAAGTAGTATATGGGAAAAGATGGATCAGTGTTTAATGGGTCGAAGATATGGAGATGAATTGAAGATGAATGAATTGAACAGCACATAGGACATAATCAATTGAAAGTGTAAGAAATGTTTAGATGAATATAAATAGAGAATAAGGTAGTATATG
>NC_090768.1:37062493-37084993 GCF_036898095.1 Palaemon carinicauda | reverse complement strand
AGAATCCACGTCCAATATTCTACTTGTAAATGGATAACCTAAGAATCCAGGTCCAATATTCTACTTGTAAATGGATAACCTAAGAATCAAGGTCCAATATTCTACTTATAAATGGATAACCTAAGAATCCAGGTCCAATATTCTACTTGTAAATGGATAACCTAACAATCCAGGTCCAATATTCTACTTATAAATGGATAACCTAAGAATCCAGGTCCAATATTCTACTTATAAATGGAGAACCTAAGAATCCAGGTCCAATATTCTATTTATAAATGGATAACCTAAGAATCCAGGTCCAATATTCTACTTATAAATGGATAACCTAAGAATCCAGGTCCAATATTGTACTTATAAATGGATAACCTAAAAACCCAGGTCCAATATTCTACTTAAAAATGGATAATCTAAGAGTCCAGGTCCAATATTCCACTTATAAATGGATAACCTAAGAATCCAGGTCCAATATTCTACTTATAAATGGATAACCTAAGAATCCAGGTCCAATATTCTACTTAAAATGGATAACCTAAGAATCCAGGTCCAATATTCTACTTATAAATGGATAACCTAAGAATCCAGGTCCAATATTCTACTTAAAATGGGTAACCTAAAAATCCAGGTCCAATATTCTACTTATAAATGGATAACCTAAGAATCCAGATCCAATATTTTACTTATAAATGGATAACCTAAGAATCCAGGTCCAATATTCTACTTATAAATGGATAACCTAAGAATCCAGGTCCAATATTCTACTTATAAATGGATAACCTAAGAATCCAGGTCCAATATTCTACTTATAAATGGATAACCTAAGAATCCAGGTCCAATATTCTACTTAAAATGGATAACCTAAAAATCCAGGTCCAATATTCTACTTATAAATGGATAACCTAAGAATCCAGGTCCAATATTCTACTTATAAATGGACAACCTAAGAATCCAGGTCCAATATTCTACTTAAAAATGGATAATCTAAGAATCCAGGTCCAATATTCTACTTATAAATGAACAACCTAAGAATCCAGGTCCAATATTCTACTTATAAATGGATAACCTAAGAATCCAGGTCCAATATTCTACTTATAAATGGATAACCTAAGAATCCAGGTCCAATATTCTACTTATAAATGGATAACCTAAGAATCCAGGTCCAATATTCTACTTATAAATGGATAACCTAAGAATCCAGGTCCAATATTCTACTTATAAATGGATAACCTAAGAATCCAGGTCCAATATTCTACTTATAAATGGATAACCTAAGAATCCAGGTCCAATATTCTACTTAAAAATAGATAACCTAAGAGGTGTTTCATTTGAGAAGATTAAAACTGCGTTTCATTTGAGAAGATTAAAACTGCGTTTCATTTGAGAAGATTAAAACTGCGTTTCATTTGAGAAGATTAAAACTGCGTTTCATTTGAGATTAAAACTGCCTTTCATTTGAGAAGATTAAAACTGCGAGCTAATCCCACTCCAACACAAGCGGTGATTCGGCATGATCAGACATTAAAGGAAGTTGAAACTTAAAATGCAATTCCCATAAGACCGCCCAGATAGAGCTGAAGACTCTGATAGGATTGGCCTCATTGGTATCAATGCATTTTAAACTGAAACTCCAGCCCATACCTGTTGAATCGCCACCTGTGTTGGCCTAGTCTAAGTACAAGCCACAAATACAGGGGCAAAAGGACAAATCGTCCAGCAAATTCTATATTCTCTGGCTAAGAGTTCCCAACCAGGGTCTCCGAAAGGTTCCTTGAGGCTTGGAGGTTTCCCATGGAATATACTATAAAGTGACTTCTGTTTCGCTTCTCTTTACAAGATACACTGATTAGGATGTTAGTGGTCAGAGAACAACATATCAAAATTATTCAAATGAATTTAGAGTATCTTAATAATTCGAAATAACTCGTAATTCGTAACCGTTACTTTATTCTGTGTCAGGTTAAGTGATCTGATATCAGCTAAATTGGGGCTGGGGTTGGGGGAGAGGACAATTAGATAACTGGCAGATACCTAAATAATTTAAGGGTATCTAATAAATGAGGGAGGTTGAAAACCCCCAACAAACTCCCTCTTGATTCCTCTAATAAATGCAGCCACGTGTGTTACCTTTACTCCTTTTAACAAAACAAGATGCCATCTCTCCAACGGGATCAAAATTCCCCGGACTTGTGTCCAGGTTTCGACTCTCTAATAGGCGGGACATCTGTGTCCGCCGTGGCCATGAGACGATGGTACCACCTGACAGCGATTCTCAGAGACGTCACCGATACCCTCTCGTCCGCTCCGTGGAACGTATTCAACAGGTCTGGGGTTAAGACGTGAGGTGCGAAGCGGTAGATGCAAGAAGTTAGATTCAGATAGTGCTCTGTGTCTGTGTTGCCAATCAGCATCCCTGGAGTTGGAATCAGGGGAAAAGAAGGTTAGCTGTCGAGGACGATCTGTTTTGGGGTGTCATGGCTGACTGGTGAAGAAATTAGAGGGAAAAAGAAGGTAGTGGTAGTTAGGAAGACAAATATAAATCTGTAGTCGAGTATGTGATGGACGTAGTGTGTATGTCTTTGCATATGACCCTTTAGCAAACTTGAACAGTTAGTGCTCATACCTGTGTAAAGGAGATAAAAATTGGAAAAAATAACATCAACTACATTGAATTAAGATTGATAAATATACAAAAAACGTAAAAGCGCTGGTCGTCCTAATAAGCAGCACTAGGAAAGTTATCTAGAATGCTACACTGAACACTGAAGAAGATGCATTGTTTATTACGGTGAAATCTGACTTTAAAAAATAGCAGTGTGGGTACGCTCAGTTTCCTTTGGTTCAATCATCTGTTTAATTCCGGTTAATATGAAACTGAAAAATAGAATGTGTGAGAAATGAAAATGACTCTGGAAGAAAAATAGCTATTCAACTTCTAATATCATTAAATCTGAAAGAACTGCTGAAAATGTAACTTCAAGTGAGATGCTAGGTAGGTTATACATATTTTCCAAGAAATCTTTGTGTTTATTTATATATATATACATATATATACATATATATATATACATATATATCTATACAGTATATGTATATATATATATATATATGTATACATATATATACATATATATATATATATATATATATATATATATATATAGAGAGAGAGAGAGAGAGAGAGAGAGAGAGAGAGAGAGAGAGAGAGAGAGAGAGAGGAGAGAGAGAGAGAGAGAGAGAATTTGATATTAAACATTCCATATGAATTTTTAATATACTGTAGAAAGTCACAAACAGCATGTTTTGAGCACACTACCTTTCTTGTTTAGATGAAAATGGCAAAATGTTCTCTGAAAATCTAGATCACTTTTAATGGCATTTCATTCCACATCTATAAATTTATATATTGATTTGAATAAGAAGGAATAATTTATCATGCAGTTCTATAACACCAACTTACACTGTAGTCGTTTCTCTAAATATCACACATAATAAACATGCATTACATTAATAACATCAATAAGCGAAAGACATAGAATACCAATTTCCCCGATTAGTGCAAAGGAATCACACCAAACATGCTTGAACAACAGCTGATCAATCTACAGGAGTAAAAGATCTTGGTTATTTTCTGAAAGGTGATAGTGACCATCAAGGATTATTCTTTCATGATTGTCTTTCTTTCTGTTCCATAGAAAGTAATTTTTGGGTTAGAGTTCTTTTGCTTGAGGGTACACTCAGGCACACTGTTCTATCTTATTTCTCTTTCTCTTGTTTTGTTGAAGTTTTCATAGTTTATATAGATGTTTATTTTTATGTTGTTACTCTTCTTAAAATATTTAATTTTTCCTTGTTTTCTTTCCTCAATGGGCTATTTTTCCTTTTGGAGCCCCTGAGCTTATAGCATTCTGCTTTTCCAACTAGAGTTGTAACTTAGCAAGTAATAATAATAATAATGTGTCATTGCATAACTTTGACTGACTTGAGAAGATTTCGTATAAATTAATAATTAAGTTGCTACTATAAAAAAAGGTAAAAACATCATAACAAGAGTAATCCTTGATCAATCGTCAATAGAGAGAGAGAGAGAGAGAGAGAGAGAGAGAGAGAGAGAGAGAGAGAGAGAGAGAGAGAGAGAGAGAGAGAGAGAGAGAGAGAGTTCAAATTCGTCTGTAACTAAAAAATCTAAGACCTTCAAGGTTAAACGTCGAATTCCTCCAATGTTGAATTCTGTGACGAGATATCTGTCGAATTATCCACCGAGACATCTGTCGAAATATCTACCACTACATCCGTCGAATTGACCAAATCGACTTCCGGCGAGTGATCCAGGACCACAATGGAGGAGGAGGTGGTTGAGGTGGAGGTGGAGGTGGAGGTGGTAGTGGTAGTGGTGGTAGTGGTAGTGGTGGTAGTGGTGGATGTGGAGGTGGTGTAGGCCTCCAGATCAGCCGTCGCCATCACCCGGTGGTAGAAGCGAACGGCCTTGTTCATGTTGTCGACGGAGAGCCTTTCGTCATTTCCGTGGATTCTGTCGATCTCGTCCGCGGTCAGAAGCACCGGGTAGAAGCGATAGATCCCGTTCGTTAGGTTCAGGTAATGGCGGGTGTCCGTGTTTGCGATTAGTATGCCTGTAATGTGACGAGACAAACAAAAGACAACCCTGTAATATGACGAGACAAAAAATAAACCTATAGGCCCTTTGCGTCAAGATAAACTAAAAGCTAACCTGTAATGTGACGAGACAAACAAAAAGAAAACCTGTAATGTGACGAGACAAACAAAAGACAAACCTGTAATATGACGAGACAAAAAAATAAACCTATAGGCCCATTGCGTCAAGACAAACTAAAAGCTAACCTGTAATATGACGAGACAAACAAAAAGCAAATCTGTAATATGATGAGACAAACAAAAAGTAAACCTTTAATATGACGAGACAAAAATAACCTGTAAATCTAACAGAGGCCCTTTGCGTCAAGACAAACAAAAAGCAAACCTGTAATGTGACAAGACTAACAAAAGACAAACCTGTAATATGACGAGACAAATAAAAGAAACAAACCTGTAATATGGCGAGACAAAAAAAATAAACCTGTAAATCTAAGCGAGGCCCTTTGCGTCAAGACAAACAAAAAGCAAACCTGTAATGTGACGAGGCAAACAAAAGACTAACCTATAATATGACGAGACAAACAAAAATAAACATGTAAATCTAACAGAGGCCCTTTGCGTCAAGACAAACAAAAAGCAAACCTGTAACATGACAAGACAAACAAAAGACAAACCTGTAATATGACGAGACAAACAAAAAGCAGACCTGTAATATGACGAGACGAAAAACTAAACCTGTAAATCTAACCGAGGCCCTTTGCGCCAAGACAAACAAAAAGCAAACCTGTAACATGACAAGACAAACAAAAGACAAACCTGTAATATGACGAGACAAACAAAAACCTGTAATATGACGAGACAAACAAAATAACAAACTTGTAACATGACGAGACAAACAATAGATCAAACCTATAATATGACGAGACCAAAAAACACTGTAATATATTGGGACAAAAAATAAACCTGAAATATGACGAGACAAAAAAAAAAAATAACTTGCAATATGACGAGACAAAAAAAAAAGAAAAAACTGTAAAATGATGAGAAAAAAAACCCTGTAATATCACGAGACAAAAAAAAAAAAACAAAAAAAAAAAAACTGTAAAATGATGAGACAAAAAAAACCCTGTAATATCACGAGACAAAAAAAAACTGTAAAATGATGAGACAAAAAAAGCCTGTAATATAAAAAAAAAAAGACAAATATGAACTAATTCAAACGTAAATTTAATTATTAGATATAATGTATGACTGGATATGTATCTCTGAAACTGAAGAAATTATTTCTATTTGTGTAATTATAATCCAATTAATTAAAAACTAAAAAATATATTTCAGTGGCGATGACCGCAGTCTTTGAGATGCCAAATTGAATAAAACAAATCAATCAATGGATTAAACATTTAATCAAATAGCAATGTGATAAAATAGATATATTACCCGCATAGCAGCTTCATCGAACAGTTGCAATTAAATAAAAATACGTTTCTGAAATACTAAAGAAATAACTGTTAGGAAATGTAAGACATTTTCGCGAAGACCTGGAAGAATTTAGCAAGGCTTGTCATTAATATATGACAGATGAATATTAATATAATTCCATGATTGAATATAATAAAAAATGTTTGTTTGAGAATTACAAGAAAATTCTATGATATATGGATTAAGAATTTCAATTAAAATATGTGGTCCCCAGAAAAAGATGAATATTAATATAATTCCATGACTGAATATAATAAAAAAAAAATGAGAATTACAAGAAAGTTGATATATGGATTAAGAATTTCAATTAGGATATGTTGTCTATCTACAAATATAAGTATAAACATTACCTTAACACTGATGTTATGTTCTTACCCAATGGTACATTTAAGCAAGTTTTTGTTTTAATTTTCCAATTTGTTAACTTTATGTTATTTCTAAATATTACTTATCATTTGCATTAATTATATTCTTGTGTTCTCCCCTTGTTTAACTTTTGGGGATCTTACTTTGCACAAGATTGGGCACAAAATCGCGAACTTTTAATTTATCCTAACATATTCAGAAACTATAAAAACTATATACAATAATTCATTATATGAAAAAGTTATCTGGACAGACAAAAGTTCATTCCAGTTAAAACTAGAGGGGCACTTAGTAGAGCGCAGACCTCCGTCAACGCAGCTTATTTCTCGTCCTTGATCTTTGACCTTAACATGTATTAATTAGCGTGGATTTTCATAAACTCAAATATGAACCAAGTATGAAGTTTCTGTGACAACGATGTCCAAACTTATGGCTGATCAAGTTAATTGGAGATTTTCCTTGACCTTGACCTTGACCTTCCAAAATTTAATAGTTTCCAGCTTTTTGCATAATAGTTAATCCCTGCAAGTTTCATTATTCTACGAGTAAAATTGTGACCAGGAAGCAAAAAAAAAAAAAAAAAAAAATCTACATTCTCGGTACTCGATTCGGCAATTGATAACTAATTATAATGGTATCACAATCAAAATGAGCCCGATGCCCAATTCCGAGTAATATATTTCTGGAGTCAATCGTTTGTGTATATCATTTCCGAGTGATTGGACTTACTTCATGTTTAATGTAGCCTGATGCAATTACGCTTCAGAAAAGCGACTGTTTATGTTTTCAGACATCTAAGGTAATTTACAGTGTGTTCATTCAGTAGAACAAAAGGTAACTGATTAAACTATGTATGTATGTGTATGTGTATATACAGTATATATATATATATATATATACACAAATGTATATATATATATATATGTCTATAAATATATACATATATATATATATAATATATATACACACACAAATGTATATATATATATATATATATATATATATATATATATATATATATATATGTTTATAAATATATACATATATATATAATATATATATATACATACATATATATATATATATATATATATATATATATATATATGTATGTATGTATATATATATATATGTGTGTGTGTGTGTTCAAAAGACACACACACGACCACGCACGTAATTCTACTTTCTTACCATAAGCAGGAATCATGCCACTTGTTGCTTCAGTAATTCCGTGATTGCTCTTTCATACAATCAACATCCCATGTATTAAAGATATTGTTTACCGTCAAACACTTTACTTTCGTAAACCTTATTTCAAACTTCTATTACACATACTTTCACAGTTTTAACAATTTTAAAAGTGCTCTACTCTATCGCTGATAAGTATAGTTAATACTTCTCTGGAATGTATATATTGAGAAAATTACTGTCGAGTCAGCGAATTCTACTCAGGGGATTGAACTAACAGTAGATCTTTCACAGAGAAATTCGCCAATAGAAAAAAAAAGTTAGGAATAAACTAAGTTAACGCTAAAAAGATGACAGATCCAAGAAATGAGACAATGGCTTATACTGACAAAGTTAAAGAAAATAATTCATTGGTTTAAGATCCACACAGAGAAAAAAGGACGTTGGAAAAACTCCAAAAGATATATCATTTATTGATATAAGATTTTCTTCAATTGGAAATGTTATTACAGACACAAATAAAGAAAATTGGAAAGCTAATACCAAAATTAATTGTATACAATGTGAACAGTGATGAAGACGATGTAGTAAATTCTTTAAATGAGAAAAAGCCTTATTTGCAATCGATTCAAAATGTCAAGATGATAAGTCTGTTTATTAAGAAACATCCACCGAGTTTGACTGCCCACTTCATGCTGAAATGTGATCCTGAAATTCAAAAGTCTATTCATGAAAATGGAGACAGGACTATGTTACGATGGGGCACGTACATTATACATGATAAGTACTACGAGATCACCTGCTTCTACTGTCAATGGTATGGAAAACCAAATTTAAGATTGATGGTAAAGTCTGTGGAAAATTTGAAGGAAATCATACCACCATGAAATGCAACTCTCTTCAAGCAAAATGTATAAATTATGCTAAACTAAAAAATGATCAGGTGGTGAATTTGAGAAATTACAAAGCTTCTTCTTTGCTCAAGGGGATAGCTACTGCACTGCGATTGTTCAGTGGCTACTCTCCTCTTGGTAAGGGTAGAGAAGACTCTTTAGCTATGATAAGCAGCTCTTCTAAGAGAAGGACAATACGAATCTTTGTTCTCTAGTCTTGGGATTGCCGAATCCCTTAATAGAGATCTAGCTAAAATCAGTGCATGGTGAAAATTATGGGGTATGAAGTTGAATCCTAACAAAACTCAAAGTATGATTGTAAGTAGGTCAAGGAACGTGGTTCCTCAACATTTCGATCTCAGCATTGATAATGTTTCTTTAACTTTGTATGACTTAATTTTTTAGGTGTGATTCTCGACAGCAAAGTCTTTCAAGGAGTTGAAGAATTTTTTTGTTTTCGAATCACTACGATAACATGGAATTGGACTACGCTATAAGATTTTCTAAATACCTAATCTATGCATAAGACAAACGAATCTTTTGGAAATTGCAGAGTGCTGTGTTTTTCAATGAGTGGCAGGACCAGAAAAAACAGCTCAGGGTAAAAATCCATTTTGGTAAAACCCAGCCCCCAAATATCAAATATCCTAATTGACAAGACAGGGGTTGCAATCGATAATTTATCAAGGTAGAAATAGATGAATAGGGAATTTAGAATAAACAAGAGTCGGTTTCTGAACTAACCTGGTGCAGCTACCGAAGTTGGATAGAGATGTTTTGTGGCGGATACGATTAACCTCCATCCTGGAACCTTTGGCCCATAGGGGGAGACGGGGTGGGCTTCCCTCTGCCTCTGAACCTTGACCTAATTTATGAAAATATATGTATCTATAGGTTCAATAACTTAGCAAAAAATAAGTTTCAAGTTCTTAGTGGGTTGAACAACAGTAATTGCTACTTGAAAACAATTTTGGATGTTCTTTCAAAACATAAGATCATTTTAGGCATATAATAAAGACACTTCCAAAAAGAGAGAGAGAGAGAGAGAGAGAGAGAGAGAGAGAGAGGAGAGAGAGAGAGAGAGAGAGAGAGAGAGAGAGAGAGAGAGAGAGTTCTTATGGTTCAGGAATCACCAATACAATTGAATAATATCAATTACGACTTGAAAACAATTTTGGAAGTTTCTTTCAAAACCAAAGAAAATTTTATGCACAAAATAAAACCGCTTAACAAACTTTAAATGAACTTGAAATCATACAATACACGATATTGATAATAAGAAAAGAACGTGGGCGTATTGGGCGTACCCACCTTGACCTTGGGGTCATTGATAACGTTGATGTCGTGCCGAAGAACGTCATCCAAGCTTTGTCCCGGATGCACACGATGGTTGACCAAGGCGGACCCAGAAGTCGGCACGACGTTCTCCTGAAGAAGGAAGGAGATTTTTTTTACAATATAATAGTGAAAATTAGAGTTGTTGAGAAGTGGAGGTCACTTGATAAAAAAATAACGTTAAAACCTCTTTTTTCCCACTTCTTCTCCTCCCCTAACTCATAAATAGACTGTAAATGTTACAATATATCATGAAGTTCATCTATAAGTTTTATTGCAAAATTTATCATCTTGAGAGAGAGAGAGAGAGAGAGAGAGAGAGAGAGAGAGAGAGAGAGAGAGAGAGAGAGAGAGAGAGAGAGAGAGAGAAAGAGAGAGTCATACTTGTTCTCTTATTGCACATATATATATATATATATATATATATATATATGTATATATATATATATATATATATATATATATATATATATATATATATATATATATATATATGTGTGTGTGTGTGTGTGTGTTTACATAAATATGTATATTATATGTGCATATATATACACACACATATATATACATATATATATATATATATATATATATATATATATATATATAAATATATATATATATATATATATATATATATATATATATATATATATAAAAGTATGTGTACGTGCGTGTGTGTGTATGAATTAAATAATCTTTCATTATTCTAAGAGTTTATACCTGATTCTGCTAGATTCTTCTATTAAGTCGCAACACTACATTTTTGTATTCGTCTGTAAATTTATGTTTTCGTTTACATACGTAAAGATATGATTATAATAATAGCATGAGACACTGAAAAAGTACATACGAGTTTAAGAAAGAAAGACAAAACACTTACAAGAGCAAGTAAATTCAAGTAAAACAAGAATTAAATGCATAATAATGCATATTCAGATATAAAATACCAAGATATAAAGAGAAGTGAATAAATATGAAACTCAGAAAATAAACACTTATTATTATTATTATTATTATTATTATTATTATTATTATTATTATTATTATTATTATTATTATTACAAACCAAGCTGCAACCCTAGTTGGAAAAGCAAGAAGCTATAAGCCCAAGGGCTACAACAGAGAAAATACCCCGATGAGGAAAGGAAATAGGGGAATAAAACTGATGGCTAAGCATATAAAAATAAGCACACATGCACACAGTGAGTGAAGTTCAAATGACATTACAGGTTTAAAGGCCGCTCCTGAATGGGAGAAGCAAGGTACAGTGACAATAATTAAATAGCACACAGAATACTTTCAATATAAGTTTCTTTATTATTATTATTATTATTATTATAATTATTATTTTTTTTTTCATTATTATTATTATTATCATTACTTGCTAAGCTACAACTCTAGATGGAAAAGCAGGATGCTACAAGCCCCGGGGCTCCAACACTGAAAATAGCCCAATGAGGAAAGAAAACATGGAAAAATAAAATATTTTAAGAAAAGTAACATTCAAATAAATATTTCCTATATAAATAATAAAATTTTTAACAAAACAAGAGGAAGGGAAATAAGACAGAATAGTGTGCCCGAGTGTACCCTCAAGCAAGAGAACTCTAACCCAAGACAGTGGAAGACATAAATAGAGAGGAACAAATAAGCACTGCATAGAGAGTAATGGGTGGGAGAATGAATTCAAATAACATCAAATGTTAATAGACTTCTCAACAGAAATGAATTTAGTCCAGGAAACTAATTAGAGCAAATGGAAAATCAGCAGAGAAAAAGAGAATCGAATTCCCCGAGTCCCCTTACCTTGACACCAACTTTGACCATGGTGACAGCAGTGGTGGTGCGAACAAAGGCGTTGGTGTTCCGAACTTGGGACATCACCATCTCCAGAAGGGGCTTGAACAGCCACACGTTGGCGTACAGCATCTTGTAGGGCCACGACGCCTGAGGGAGAAGTGATCGATAAGAGGATGGAATGTGGATCTCTTATTATTTATATACTGGCGAATTTCTCGAGCCGTCTGAAGACTAATTTCTCTGTATGGGATGTTATTGGAGCATATGTTTGAATGATCACTTTATACTTCTTATTTATTTTGATAATCAATCCTGCAATTTTATCACTAATACTACAAAATTCTTTTGTTACCTGCAAGATGTTTATTAAGAAAACTGTATGGGATCTTATTGGTTCATATGTTTGAATGATCTTCAGTTTATACTTCTTATTTATTTTAATAACCAATCCTGCAATTTTATCACTAATACTACAAAATTCTTTTGTTACCTGCAAGATTTTTATTAAGAAAACCCAATCCATTTTCTTTGTTGCCTTCATGTCCTCCAAAGCATATATATGGCCCTCTTGTCACTATATAAGTGGCAATATTAAAATTGTTGGCACTGTTATTATCCAGAATGACCGCCCATCATATTGGGCATCAACTCTATGAACAAAGTTCTACGGATTAGAATACTCATATCGAACGAAAAGAAAACAGAAATACTGTAATGTCAAGTTTTAACTGAAATACATTTGGACTAATTGATAAAAGAAAAAAAAACATAAATCTCTAAACAAAATATATTTTAGACACAAGCGGCTAAGAGAAGGGTAATAAGTGAAGGTACAGAAGTGGTACATAATGAAGTGATATTACAATCTCCCTTGAACTTGCGACTGTAAACAAATCATTAACGAGACTTACAATCGGTAGCGCAGGGAAATGTGAAATCATAAATCCTTTTATATCAAAATTATAAATTCTGTAATTATATGATTATATTACAAAAACGGATATTACATTCCATTCTTATAATTGTATCACAGAGGGAGCCTCCTTGAATAATGCTCTCGAAGGGACCTTATTAGACTAGTCATTTCAAAATATCACTCACCAACTACTAATTACTGTATAATAATCAAATATATCACTAATTAACTTACTGACGACGCCAAGTAATCGAACATCTCTGCCTCCGGTCCTGTCCCGAACATGGATGGCTGGGGATACTGTTCTAGATTATATATAGCCTTCCCTAAACGAGGAGCGACCTGCTCCATTGGGGGCATCGAGGAGTGACCACCCTCGCCCTCCGTCTCCAAGAGGACACTCATCCAACCCTTCTCTGTCACCCCAATTCTGTAAAAGCAGAGAAAAGGGAGAGGTTACTCTAACAGTTGTACAGTGAGATCTCATAGAGGCTGTACTTTACCAGGACGTATTTCATGAAAGCCACGTTAATAGGAAGTATTCCATGAAACCACGTAACCAGGATATATTTCATGAAAACCACGTTACCAGGACGTATTTCATGAAACCACGTAACCAGGATATATTTCATGAAAACCACGTTACTAGGGAGTATTTCATGAAAGCCACGTTACTGGGAAGTATTTCATGAAAACCACGTTACTGGGAAGTATTTCATTAAATTGACGTTACTAGGAAGTATTTCATGACAGCCACGTTACTAGGAAGTATTTCAAGAAAGCCACGTTACTAGGAATTATTTCAAGAAAGCCACGTTACTAGGAAGTATTTCATGAAAGCTACGTTATTAGGAAGTATTTCATTAAATTGACGTTACTAGGAAGTATTTCATGAAAGCCCCGTTACTAGGAAGTATTTCATGAAAGCCACGTTACCAGGATATATTTCATGAAAACCACGTTACTGGGAAGTATTTCATGAAAACCACGTTACCAGGATATATTTCATGAAAACCACGTTACTGGGAAGTATTTCATGAAAACCACGTTACCAGGATATATTTCATGAAAACCACGTTACCAGGACGTATTTCATGAAAACCACGTTACCAAGACGTATTTCATGAAACCACGTTACTGGGAAGTATTTCATTAAATTGACGTTACTAGGAAGTATTTCATGACAGCCACGTTACTAGGAAGTATTTCATGAAAACCACGTTACCAGGACGTATTTCATGAAAACCACGTTACCAGGACGTATTTCATGAAAGCCACGTTACCAGGACGTATTTCATGAAAACCATGTTACCAAGACGTATTTCATGAAACCACGTTACTGGGAAGTATTTCATTAAATCGACGTTACTAGGAAGTATTTCATGAAAACCACGTTACCAGGAAGTATTTCATGAAAGCCACGTTACTGGGAAGTATTTCATGAAAGCCACGTTACTGGGAAGTATTTCATTAAATTGACGTTACTAGGAAGTATTTCATGACAGCCACGTTACTAGGAAGTATTTCATGAAAACCACGTTACCAGGACGTATTTCATGAAAACCACGTTACCAGGACGTATTTCATGACAGTCACGTTACTAGGAAGTATTTCATGACAGCCACGTTACTAGGAAGTATTTCATGAAAACCACATTACCAGAACGTATTTCATGAAAACCACGTTACCAGGACGTATTTTATGAAAACCACGTTACCAAGACGTATTTCATGAAACCACTTTACTGGGAAGTATTTCATTAAATAGACGTTACTAGGAAGTATTTCATGAAAACCACGTTACCAGGACGTATTTCATGAAAACCACGTTACCAGGAAGTATTTCATTAAATCGACGTTACTAGGAAGTATTTCATGAAAACCACGTTACCAAGACGTATTTCATGAAACCACGTTACTGGGAAGTATTTCATTAAATCGACGTTACTAGGAAGTATTTCATGAGAGCCACGTTACGAGGATAAATTTCATGAAAACCACGTTACCAGGAAGTATTTCATGAAAGCCACGTTACTGGGAAGTATTTCATGAGAGCCACGTTACGAGGATAAATTTCATGAAAACCACGTTACCAGGAAGTATTTCATGAAAGCCACGTTATTGGGAAGTATTTCATGAGAGCCACGTTACGAGGAAAAATTTCATGAAAACCACGTTACCAGGAAGTATTTCATGACAGCCACGTTACTAGGAAGTATTTCATGAGAGCCACGTTACGAGGATAAATTTCATGAAAACCACGTTACCAGGAAGTATTTCATGAAAGCCACGTTACTGGGAAGTATTTCATGAGAGCCACGTTACGAGGATAAATTTCATGAAAACCACGTTACCAGGAAGTATTTCATGAAAGCCACGTTATTGGGAAGTATTTCATGAGAGCCACGTTACGAGGAAAAATTTCATGAAAACCACGTTACCAGGAAGTATTTCATGACAGCCACGTTACTAGGAAGTATTTCATGAGAGCCACGTTACGAGGATAAATTTCATGAAAACCACGTTACCAGGAAGTATTTCATAAGAGCCACGTTACCAGGACGTATTTCATGAAAACCGCATTACCTGATCAAAGTTACATAGGGACACCTGGGGTTAAGTCAAGTAAGTTCAGGTGAAGTTAACGGTTAAAGATGACTGGTTTCAGTTCCGGTTCCTTCAGAATAGATGCTCCTCAGAACGTCAGCCAGGCAAGCCCTACCACAGCAGTAGCCTCCCCACTAAACAGCTTAAACTCACGGTCCCGCGCGGGGATCGATCTCTTGCCATGCGAATGCTATGCAAACACGTTACCACAATACTAGCCAGGAGGCTAGTTTGATTTGAATTAGGTTAGTGCAGCCAGAATCAATACAGATAGCTACACGAAATACTTCGGAAACATGTCAGGTCAAAAGCTATTTGACGTATATATGAGAAAATAACCAGTTGTGACGTGGTTCGTAGAATTATCAAAGGATGTAACCTAGCGTATACTGACATTCATCATGTGGGTACGGCGATCAGACTGTTCGATGGCGAGACTCGAGAGAGGGTTGTTGAAACAATCGGTGAATCAATCAATCAGAGCGGGGAAATAAATGAGATTAAGAAGGAGACAGTAAAACTAACGGATACCGACGCCGTTGTTTCACCAGAGAGAGAGAGAGAGAGAGAGAGAGAGAGAGAGAGAGAGAGAGAAATCTGTGTTATAAGAGCATAAATTCACTCGATCTTCTTATTTGATTCCTAATAAGCTTAGCATAATTCTTAACATTTAAACAGTGTTTCTAAGGTAAACAATTTCAATCGTTATAAAATAAATAAAACTGGACAAGTATCAGCCACTACGAATCCCCCCTCCCCCCGACACATGGATAAAATTTCAATTAAGGCTCAGGAGATTTTTCTTCCTGTATGAGGGTAAGTAGGACAGTTGATCCCAGGTCAGAGAATAGTTATGAAAAAATTAGCTTCAGGAAATCAATAAGTCAGTTTCAGACGCTAATGGAGTTTCCACTCGCACTTAAAAAGCATATATATATATATATATATATATATATATATATATATATATATATATATATATATATATATATATATATATATATATATATATATATATATATATGTGTGTGTGTGTGTGTGTGTGTGTGTGTGTATATATATATAAAACTTAGTCTACCATACGACACAAGAATTACAATTAATATCCAAAGGAGAATTACTTGAGGTTTCTTTTCGGACAAATTCATTAAGCCAGTATAAATCTCAGCAGCGAACTAATAATCTAGTGGTTAGTCAACTGTGGTGGATCACAAGTTGGAGAGGAAATTGGTTATGGCTAGCAACCTCATCATAAAATACTATTATTATTATTATTATTATTATCATTATTATTATTATTATTATTATTATTATTATTATTATTATTATCATTATTAGCTAAGCTACAACCCGAGTTGGAAAAGCAGAATGCTATAAGCCCAGAGGCTCCAACAGGGAACATAGCCCAGTGAGGAAAGGAAAAAAGGAAAATAGAATATTTTAAGAAGAGTAACAACATTAAAATAATTATCTCCTATATAAACTATAAAAACTTTAAAAAAAAGCGGAAGAAAAATAAAAAAAGATAGAATAGTCTGCCCGAGTATACCCTCAAGCAAGAGAACTCTAACCCAAGACAGTGGAAAACCATGGTACAGAGGCTATAGCACTACCCAAGACTAGAGAACAATGGTTTGATTTTGGAGTGTCCTTCTCCTAGAAGAGCTGCTTACCATAGCTAAAGAGTCTCTTCTACCCTAGCAGTAAAAGAGAGGAATAGTTATCTCTGGAGGCAAATCCTCTATGGGAAAAAATACAACTAATTTGAGAATGCTTGACGTTGTGACTATTGAGTATTTGAGAAGCGTTGATACTTCAGGAGGTGAAGAATGGATATTCACAGTGTGATGCTATAATACAGTAGTGACAGTACGACTCAGTGGCTGATCAGGCGTTGTAAGGTATGCACGAATGAGGTAATGACCCAAAGATACGGATGAAAGGAATAATCATTACAGTTTATAAAGGGAAATATGGTAAGGGAGATGGTTAGAATTCAGGGACACGATGCTTCTTGGTATACTCGCGACGGTGTGCGGTAGGAGCAGATTGACAGTCACTGAGACACGACATCCCTCACTTTCGCACCCAAATTAGCCACTTTCCAAAATACATATTCTAAAACATGATTCATTTACATATCAAAATCTAAATTCACCAATATACTACACCATATAACATTAACCCTTTTACCCCCAAAGTATGTTGAACTTTCCAGCCCATTTTGCTATATCTTTTTTTTTTAATTGCTCTAACAGCCTTAATTTCTGTCATAGAGAGGTCAGGTTGGTCTCAATCTTTTGTAAAATGCCTGAAGTTTCTCATAAAGCTATCAAAAATAGATAAATAACAGTGTTTTGCAAGAACGTACCAGTACGTCCATTGGGGGTGAAAGGTTAATAATCACCACTTTGCTACTACGATTCTATTAGCATACAACTTTTTCTCTTCACCTTCAAACTTTTCACAGGACTTTATCACAAGAAACACTTGATAAACACGCCATATTTGCTATACTTAAGCTGTTCTTATTTATCGTTCTCTGATGTCCTTATGGATGAAGTGGTAGGAGAAGTCAGAAAGAAAAATGAGTCCCAAACGAGTGTGGAATGGCCATGATTGTAGTTGATCCAATACTGATAAAGGATAGCATAAACTGCAAAGACTAGCAAAGGAGGTTGAAAATACTTGCATGCAGAGAAAATTGAGTTAATGTGAACACTCTTACGGTAATAAGAGTAATAACCAGAAAGATAAATAAATTTGTCATGTGAATGGTGTAATGTTGATTTATAACACTGTTAATGAAGGTTTTCTCTTGCTTGAGGGTACACTCGGGCACATTATTCTATCTTATTTCTCTTCCTCTTATGTAAAAATTTTTATAGTTTATATAGGAAATATTTATTTCAATATTGTTACTGTTCTTAAAATATTTCATTTTTTCTCTTGTTTGCTTTCCTCACTGCGATATTATCCCTGTTGGAGCCCCTGGGCTTATAGCATCCTGCTTTTCCAACTAGGGTTGTATGTAGCTTACCAAATACTACTACTACTAATAATGATAATAATAATAAAAACATTGAGAGGTTTGACTTGAAATTCCTATGGAAGCACAGTTTTGAATGAAGGAAGTGATTGCTTAACCTATTTCCTTTACATAAGTGAAGTGGGAATACTGGAAGTGAAGAAACGAAAAAAGGTGAATTTGTTATATTTTTTTTATTAGACATTAGTTCACCAAACGTTTTACTGGGATCCACAAGACACTAGAAGAATTGGAAGACCAAGGCCTACATGGCTGAGGACTATGAAGCGTTATGTGGGAGATGATAAATGGAGAAGTATTGATTTAAAGGCCTCAAGATAAGGACGACTGTCGAAATTCTAATCGTGGCCCTTTTCTTCAACAGGCGTAGAAGGATATGATGATGATGATGATGATGATGATGAAGATGAAGATGAAGATGAAGATGATGATGATGATGATGATGTATTAAAATACCCAAATATTTGGATATACACTCAAAAAGCGGTTAGAAGTTTGGAAAACGATGAAAGATAGAGCAGAGATTTTAATAAAATTGAAAATAAAAGAGGATGATTTTTATAAAATTGAAAATAAAAGAGGATGATTTTTATAAAATTGAAAATAAAAGAGGATGATTTTTATAAAATTGAAAATAAACGAGGATGATTTTTATAAAATTGAAAATAAACGAGGATGATTTTTATAAAATTGAAAATAAAAGAGGATGATTTTTATAAAATTGAAAATAAAAGAGGATGATTTTTATAATATTGAAAATAAAAGAGGATGATTTTTATAAAATTGAAAATAAAAGAGGATGATTTTTATAAAATTGAAAATAAAAGAGGATGATTTTTATAAAATTGAAAATAAAAGAGGATGATTTTTATAAAATTGAAAATAAAAGGGGAGGATTTTTATAAAATTGAAAATAAAAGAGGAGGATTTCTATAAAATTGAAAATAAAAGAGGATGATTTTTATAAAATTGAAAATAAAAGGGGAGGATTTTTATAAAATTGAAAATAAAAGAGGATGATTTTTATAAAATTGAAAATAAAAGAGGATGATTTTTATAAAATTGAAAATAAAAGAGGATGATTTTTATAAAATTGAAAATAAAAGGGGAGGATTTTTATAAAATTGAAAATAAAAGAGGAGGATTTCTATAAAATTGAAAATAAAAGGGGAGGATTTTTATAAAATTGAAAATAAAAGAGGATGATTTTTATAAAATTGAAAATAAAAGAGGATGATTTTTATAAAATTGAAAATAAAAGAGGATGATTTTAATAAAATTGAAAATAAAAGAGGATGATTTTTATAAAATTGAAAATAAAAGAGGATGATTTTTATAAAATTGAAAATAAAAGAGGATGATTTTTATAAAATTGAAAATAAAAGAGGATGATTTTTATAATATTGAAAATAAAAGAGGATGATTTTTATAAAATTGAAAATAAAAGAGGATGATTTTTATAAAATTGAAAATAAAAGGGGAGGATTTTTATAAAATTGAAAATAAAAGGGGAGGATTTTTATAAAATTGAAAATAAAAGAGGATGATTTTTATAAAATTGAAAATAAAAGAGGAGGATTTTTATAAAATTGAAAATAAACGAGGATGATTTTTATAAAATTGAAAATAAAAGAGGATGATTTTTATAAAATTGAAAATAAAAGAGGATGATTTTTATAATATTGAAAATAAACGAGGATGATTTTTATAAAATTGAAAATAAAAGGGGAGGATTTTTATAAAATTGAAAATAAAAGAGGAGGATTTCTATAAAATTGAAAATAAAAGAGGATGATTTTTATAAAATTAAAAATAAAAGGGGAGGATTTTTATAAAATTGAAAATAAAAGAGGATGATTTTTATAAAATTGAAAATAAAAGAGGATGATTTTTATAAAATTGAAAATAAACGAGGATGATTTTTATAAAATTGAAAATAAACGAGGATGATTTTTATAAAATTGAAAATAAAAGAGGATGATTTTTATAAAATTGAAAATAAAAGAGGATGATTTTTATAATATTGAAAATAAAAGAGGATGATTTTTATAAAATTGAAAATAAAAGAGGATGATTTTTATAAAATTGAAAATAAAAGAGGATGATTTTTATAAAATTGAAAATAAAAGAGGATGATTTTTATAAAATTGAAAATAAAAGGGGAGGATTTTTATAAAATTGAAAATAAAAGAGGATGATTTTTATAAAATTGAAAATAAAAGAGGATGATTTTTATAAAATTGAAAATAAAAGAGGATGATTTTTATAAAATTGAAAATAAAAGAGGAGGATTTCTATAAAATTGAAAATAAAAGAGGATGATTTTTATAAAATTGAAAATAAAAGAGGATGATTTTTATCAAATTGAAAATAAAAGAGGATGATTTTTATCAAATTGAAAATAAAAGAGGATGATTTTTATAAAATTGAAAATAAAAGAGGATGATTTTTATAAAATTGAAAATAAAAGAGGATGATTTTTATAAAATTGAAAATAAAAGAGGATGATTTTTATAAAATTGAAAATAAAAGAGGATGATTTTTATAAAATTGAAAATAAAAGAGGATGATTTTTATAGAATTGAAAATAAAAGAGGATGATTTTTATAAAATTGAAAATAAAAGGGGAGGATTTTTATAAAATTGAAAATAAAAGAGGATGATTTTTATCAAATTGAAAATAAAAGAGGATGATTTTTATCAAATTGAAAATAAAAGAGGATGATTTTTATAAAATTGAAAATAAAAGAGGATGATTTTTATAAAATTGAAAATAAACGAGGATGATTTTTATAAAATTGAAAATAAAAGAGGATGATTTTTATAAAATTGAAAATAAAAGAGGATGATTTTTATAATATTGAAAATAAAAGAGGATGATTTTTATAAAATTGAAAATAAAAGAGGATGATTTTTATAAAATTGAAAATAAAAGAGGAGGATTTCTATAAAATTGAAAATAAAAGAGGATGATTTTTATAAAATTGAAAATAAAAGGGGAGGATTTTTATAAAATTGAAAATAAAAGAGGATGATTTTTATAAAATTGAAAATAAAAGAGGATGATTTTTATAAAATTGAAAATAAAAGAGGATGATTTTTATAATATTGAAAATAAAAGAGGATGATTTTTATAAAATTGAAAATAAAAGAGGATGATTTTTATAAAATTGAAAATAAAAGGGGAGGATTTTTATAAAATTGAAAATAAAAGAGGATGATTTTTATAAAATTGAAAATAAACGAGGATGATTTTTATAAAATTGAAAATAAAAGAGGATGATTTTTATAAAATTGAAAATAAACGAGGATGATTTTTATAAAATTGAAAATAAAAGAGGATGATTTTTATAAAATTGAAAATAAAAGAGGATGATTTTTATAATATTGAAAATAAAAGAGGATGATTTTTATAAAATTGAAAATAAAAGAGGATGATTTTTATAAAATTGAAAATAAAAGGGGAGGATTTTTATAAAATTGAAAATAAAAGAGGATGATTTTTATAAAATTGAAAATAAAAGGGGAGGATTTTTATAAAATTGAAAATAAAAGAGGATGATTTTTATAAAATTGAAAATAAAAGAGGAGGATTTCTATAAAATTGAAAGTAAAAGAGGATGATTTTTATAAAATTGAAAATAAAAGAGGATGATTTTTATCAAATTGAAAATAAAAGAGGATGATTTTTATCAAATTGAAAATAAAAGAGGATGATTTTTATAAAATTGAAAATAAAAGAGGATGATTTTTATAAAATTGAAAATAAAAGAGGATGATTTTTATAAAATTGAAAATAAAAGAGGATGATTTTAATAAAATTGAAAATAAAAGAGGATGATTTTTATAAAATTGAAAATAAAAGAGGATGATTTTTATAAAATTGAAAATAAAAGAGGATGATTTTTATAAAATTGAAAATAAAAGAGGATGATTTTTATAATATTGAAAATAAAAGAGGATGATTTTTATAAAATTGAAAATAAAAGAGGATGATTTTTATAAAATTGAAAATAAAAGGGGAGGATTTTTATAAAATTGAAAATAAAAGAGGATGATTTTTATAAAATTGAAAATAAAAGAGGATGATTTTTATAAAATTGAAAATAAAAGAGGAGGATTTCTATAAAATTGAAAATAAAAGAGGATGATTTTTATAAAATTGAAAATAAAAGAGGATGATTTTTATCAAATTGAAAATAAAAGAGGATGATTTTTATAAAATTGAAAATAAAAGAGGATGATTTTTATAAA
>NC_090768.1:37047493-37057493 GCF_036898095.1 Palaemon carinicauda | reverse complement strand
TTAAGTGTTGTTGCTGTTCTTAAAATATATATTTTATTTTTCCTTTATTCTTTTCTTCACAGGCCTATTCTCCCTGTTGGGGCCCCTGGGTTTATAGCATTCTGCTTTTCCAACTAGGGTTGTAGCTTAGCAAGTAATAATAATAATAATAACAATAATAATAATAATAATAATAATAATAATAATAATAATAATAATAACAATAATAATAATAATAATAATAATGCGTATGATTAACTGTTACCTTACAAGATATTTATTATCACAAATGTTAAAAGCGCAAAACCCTAAACAAACAGTTCCCTACTTAAGATCGGCTCTATAGGTGTGATAGGTAGCATTCATGTCTGCCGAGCGAAGGGGCCCCGTGGCTGACTTTTCATGTTAGAAACCCAAATTTGCAACCAGGGTAAAAAAAGGCCTGGGAACCGGAAGGGTATATTTCAATATACAAATTTTTTCCAACACCAAGAAGATAAGAACGTCAGCCGGGCAAGCCCTACCCACCACTGTGGTGCCCAACCACAGCAGTGGCCTTCCCAGTAAACAGCTTAAACTACGGTCCCGGGAGGGAATCGATCTGGTGCCATGCGAATGCTAGGCAAACACGTTACCACTGTACCAACCATTATGGTTATAAGCAAGGTTACATGGGTGAGGCTGTTGGCCCCACGCCCTGTCTCATGGATAGTTAAGAGGCTTAGGTGTTTATTTGGCAGCCACTTTATCGAAGTACTGACAAGACCTAATGTTGTAGAACTTCACTGACCAAACGACCACCGAGAGAGAGAGAGAGAGAGAGAGAGAGGAGAGAGAGAGAGAGAGAGAGAGAGAGAGAGAGAGAGAGAGAGAGAGAGAGAGAGTTCTGTGTCACGTTATCATAGGCCGTGTGGCAATTGAATAGATTTACGTCACACCAGTCCTTACAGATAAAGGGTATGAGCGAACAAAAAACGAGAAACTGGAATAGATTATCACGTGAAAGTTTCATTCCTTTTTGTGTCCTACTCTTAAAATAGATGTACTTATGAGTTTAATATTGTCTCATTAAGTGCGTGATTACATGGTTGTACCTGAAACCAAATGCAGCAGTGACATAGGTATATATGTTTGTATGTTATGGGAACTTATAAACAACGAACTGTTTAAACCTTTACAACCTTAGGATTCATACTGCATTTCGAAGATGTTTTATTATAC
Organism: Palaemon carinicauda; assembly: GCF_036898095.1. Taxonomy (NCBI): domain Eukaryota; kingdom Metazoa; phylum Arthropoda; class Malacostraca; order Decapoda; family Palaemonidae; genus Palaemon; species Palaemon carinicauda. The sequence continues at coordinate 37,056,293 of NC_090768.1, read as the reverse complement.
CTCGATCTCTTTCCCCTCCAAAAAAGGGGGGGGGGGGAGAGTGGATGAGATAATGTTAGCGAAGTGAGCTGTATTTGTTCTAACCTGAGAAGAATGCCCTCTTTAACCGAAGGGATGCCATCTCGCCCCTCTAGCAGGAAACCCAGCATCACCAAAGCGACCCCTCTCGCACAACCATAGAAAATGCGGAGAAATGCCCCTGTGCAGAACCAGTCCTGTACGTAAGTGCGACGATCTCGAGACGCATCTTAAAGATGTTCTAAGATGCCAAGATGAATAATTAAATATTCGTCCCCTCATTTGCTGAGAACAAGGGCAAATGTTTTTCACCGCACATCGTAGTTCATGCGCGTGGCGCGACAGAATATGGATCTCCTCCTGTTATCAAAAAAATAAAGGGTTTCTTAAGGTAATACCATCAGAGAGAGAGGGAGAGAGAGAGAGAACCTTAATAAAACAGTGAGAAAACAATGATGATGATAAAGACAAGGAGGGGGAGGGGAAGGGGCTTCCCCTAACCGGTCGCCGCTTCCCCTCGATATCTTCCTCATGCGTTGGCATTGGGGAAGCTCTTCCCCTCTCGTGAAGTCCCTGCCCGACCCTTCTTCAAAACCCTTCTTCAGGACCCTTCCTCGCTTCGAGGGGAAGCACCGAGGAAGAGCAAATGTACTGAGGGGAATGGAAGATTGATAATGTTGCAAGGGATAGAATGAGAGACGTAAGAAAGGGAGAATAACATCCACACACACATACACATGCACGCATACATAAATATATCCATACAGAGAGAGAGAGAGAGAGAGAGAGAGAGAGAGAGAGAGAGAGAGAGAGAGAGAGAGAGAGAATACCTTCCCCTAAGCCAGAAATGATTGCCAATGAAAAAGACGATACCGTTCGCCAATCATACCCAAACAAATGCATTGCGCAAGGGAATAGAGAGAGAGAGAGAGAGAGAGAGAGAGAGAGAGAGAGAGAGAGAGAGAGAGAGAGAGAGAGAGAGAGAAGAGAGAGGGTCAAATCACATTACGCTAAAAAACTTAGCAAAACGTGTATGGGACGTGAGTGCAAAGGACTACCTTAGGGATGGGGCGTTTGCTCCGGCCTTATCTGATAACCACTTCTAAATCCTTTAAAGTATTGGAGATTATCAACGTGTAAAGAGAGAAACGATGCTTCGGTAAGGCAATTCGATATATTCAAGGCAAAAATAGAGGTAGAAAGAGAAGGCGAAAGCAATAAATGGTACACCTGATATGTTGTACAGAATGTAGAGCAGCATTAAAGGGAATAGGCAACACACTGTGACACAGCTCTCAGACGCCGTTTTGGGTTGGGCAGTGTGCCTGCGCAAATGTCGTCCTGGTGGTTTTTGTTTTTTACCAAATGGATTCATTAGTTCCAAAAAACACAAAAATCTTAAAAACTAGTCCATCTACTAGAACCCTGTTGCGCATAGCTCGGCTCTATTGTCAATTGAACCTCGCTGTCCGACGGAAGTTATTAATAACATTATCACGCGATTGAAGTGTCTGTTAACTATTTTCGGAACGCTGAATAACTTTTTTTTCCGCAGCAGGTATTGACGAATATCAGTGATATACTAAAATACTTTCTTCTATTCGTTAATGAAAATATAGGCTAAAGAAAAAATGATGAATAGAAAATACTCAAAATTACGTTAAACATTCAGTTTGATTTAATATTTTATCCAAAAAATGTGGTCTATCAAATGTTCAACCTACACAATAAAAAATAAAAAAAAAAATGTGGTAACACTAAGTAAAATAGAAAATTAAATGCCACAGTTCGCAGATTCTTAGTTCCTTGTATTCTCACTCTTAATGAAAAGAAAAACAAAACTTTTTTTTTTTATTTTGCTGCACAATGCAGGCATACACACTTGGACCTGAGTTGGCATTTATTTTAACGGAACTGTCATATCTTTTTAATATAAGCTTCAAAATCAAAACATAATATAAAATATAAATACATATATTACAGTATTCTGCGTGGAATGAATATCCTGAATTTCTAACACTCATCCCCCTGTCTCCAGAGTCCTGTGGAACCCTGTTCCCATCTCTTTCCAAATACTTTGGTATTAAGTTTCTTGATGTTCCTTGAATACTCTAACACTACACTGTTAGAAAAAAACGTAATTTTTATCGGAAATTCTCCGTAAAAACACCCTGTTCTAACCGTATTTCAGTAAAATACAGGCGACCGTAATTTTACCATACTTTGTTATCATATTTTACGGGTTGGTGACCGTCAATATATCCGTTTTTAAAACGGTAAAAAAATCCTGGGATAAATGTTGCCATATATTTACCGTTTTTTTAATGCATATTTCTAACTGTGTACCACTGTTTCCTTATTACAGAATACTCTAGAACACTGATTGAGACGAGACATAACACCTGGAACTACATTTGTTTTTGATTTTCAGATATAACCAAGAGACATCTGACTGCAACCAACAAACAGGACGGAGACTAAAACTTGAATTAAGCTTGGGACATGATACCCAAACCCATATGTCATGCACATGATTTTGATCCTGGTAGTAAGCAGTGTGTTTGAGTCATAATGAAAGTCAGGAGGCCATAAAAAAGGAATTGATTTGTAACTAAAAGTTTTCAATCCATGGATACTGCCTTCCCTTTGTTTTATTTCCCCCTTTTCTCGCGTTATTTACTTTGTCTCATTTCTATCTCTTCTTACTGTCTTTACTTTGTCTCAGTTGCCACTCTTCTTACTGTCTTTACTTTGTCTCAATTCCATTTTTTACTCTCTTTGCTTTGTCTCATTTCCCTCTTTTCTTACTTGTTTTTACTTTGAATCATTTCCCTCTCTTACTGTCTTTACTTTGTCTCATTTCCCTCTCTTCTTACTGTCTTTAATTTTACTTTGTCTCATTTCCCTCTCTTCTTACTGTCTTTTATTTGTCTCATTTCCCTCTCTTCTTAGTGTCTTTACTTTGTCTCATTTCCCTCTATTCCTACTGTCTTTAATTTTTTTTCATTTCCCTCATTTCTTACTGCCTTTACTTTGTCTCATTTCCTTTTCTTACTGTCTTTACTTTGTCTCATTTCACTCTCTTCTTACTACTTTTACCTTGTCTCATTTCCCTCTCACCTTTTCATTAGGGGTACCAAGTTAGATTTGGCCTGTTTTGCCAGCCTCTACCTCCATATACTTATAAACAATACAAGAGAAAACTCACGCTGCTACGGGAACATCCAGGCCCTTGACTACGCCCTTCGTCAGGGGTAAACCTTCGTCCAGAAGAAAGTCCAGAGTTACGCCTCGCTCCTCAAGGATCTTGCCAATGTGACCTGCACCATCGAAGCCGTTGACCTTCAGATAAATTTATTAAATATAGTTATAGGAAGGCTAAAAGGATTAAATTTACTACAGAAAAATTAGGAGCATATTCTTTACTGTTTCCTTCATAATTTCAATGTAATTCTACATGATAACCGTTCCAATATACAGTCACACATTTTACACACACAGTCCCTCTCTCTCTCTCTCTCTCTCTCTCTCTCTCTCTCTCTCTCTCTCTCTCTATATATATATATATATATATATATATATATATATACACATATGAGAGAGAGAGAGAGAGAGAGAGAGAGAGAGAGAGAGAGAGAGAGAGGCGAAAGTTGAAGTTCAAGCACCTATTTCTGTACAGGCAACTTCTTGGAACTTTGAATGCTACCGTTATTAATGTGGGAACAGAGCTGCTCCGTCCAGAAAAAAAAGAAAAAAAAAGTTCTCAGGATTCAAGGTGAGGACGGAAGCTAGAGTGATAAGGGAAAAACTTCCGGGGCCAATATCGACAAAAGAATTCTTCTGTGCAAAATATGTTCAATATCTTCACAATAGCTTGGCAAAGTTAATTTGTTTTGGACAATATTTTTCGATAAATCTCACTTTAATGCTCTAAATCAAGTGCATATGAAGTCTTGCTTTATCAAGACTTTCAGGAGTCTTTGATGTCGATAATTGGTGATAATTAGACCTAGACATTTCCAGATTAAGTTATAAATCCTGAAAGATATTATCCAAAAAGCTTTAATAACGATTCGTACTCTTCCAAATGTTCTTAATTGATGAAGTACTGTATTAAAATACAGTACGCCATTGTAATGATTTACAATCTAAGTAACCAAGTGACATCTCTAAAAGATATTTGATATTATAGGTGGAAATTTAAAGAACATAAAGTTAAAGAAGATATACTAGTATAAATAGGCCAGACGGAGGATTATAAACAGAGAGCAATGCAGAAAGGAATATTTACAATTACCTAATTGGTATCGCATAAGAAATTAGCTGTCTGAGAATTTACGGTGTACAATGAATAATTAACTAAACCTTTTAACACGATGACAAAAAATAATCAACACGCTTCAGTTACATTAAGGTGTAAGACACTGACGCATGACTTTTGCTTGCTGAAGAGGAAGAGTGAATAAAAGAGAATTTAGTGGAAAATAACATTTTATAATCTAATTTTTCTTGTTACCCATACAGCACTACAAGATGTTACTACAGTAGTGTCAAGAATAACATGATCTTTGTCATTATAATAGTAATAATAATAATAATAATAACTAGCGGAACCCGTGTAAATTACACGAAATGATATTTTCAATAGAATCATCTTTTTCCTAACCTAGACATGTTTGAATGAAATGTCCTGAGATTAACTTTATAATCTATGTTATGGAAATTATTTCCGTTTTCTTTAGAGTGTGAATTTGTAATAGTATACCATGAAATTATTTCCGTTTTCTTTAAAGCGTGACACAAAATAAATAACACACACGCTATCGTATTAATATATAGATAATAATAAAGCAACCTTACCTCTTCATCATGTCCAAAAGCTGCATAAAAAGTTCTTTTGGGCTGAAATCCTGTTGTGACCAAATACTGGAGAGCCATCATGATACTCTGTTGGTGTAAAAGAGATACATCATTTAGTTTTTGGGTCACCAAAGTATAGTCAGCTTAACAAAATATGTCCATAAACGAACACCAATCAATAAAGCTTTGTAAACGCTTGTCCTGGTTAGTCAGCTCTGGCACACGAACCAATTGTTAGAATATATCAAGGTCTGTTTAGCATTTGTAATTTCTACCTCATATACTTTAACCCAATATCCTTGTGGTTGTCCAATCTCATTACTTGAGCATCTGTGTAACTGATTAAGAATCATACTGAAAAACAGTACTTAATTGTCTAACCCTAATGCTTTAATATAATCTTTCCTTGGTTGAGTGATAAACCCATGAACATTCTTATAAGTGATTATGAATATTTCTAAATAATCCCTTTAATAAATCTTTCCTTTGTTGCCTGACAACCACATGAACATTTTTATAAAGAATTAGGAATAATACTGTATATCTATAAATAATCTTCATTTGTCTAGCTCTAGAGCTTTAACATAATCATACATTATTTACTAAATAGCAAAGTTAAATAGAAGCAATGAGCAATTAAAATGAAATATTTCAAAAGTAAAAAGATTAAAACAGATCTCTATAAAAAAGAGACCTTCACATGGCTTACTAACAATGAGATTGATCTTATTATCGATGGCTCCTCTTCCCCAGACAAACATTTCTCCAGTTTCAGGATCCGGAAGAACTTCCCCACCGAAGGGAGCTTGAGTCCATTTGCTCTCGTCGACAGGAACCACGTCCAGATGAGCTGCCAGCATGTAGGGTTGCACGCTTTCGTCAGTTCCCTGTATAAACAATAAGACACTGTAATTTTCTTTATTTTCAGTCCAGCATCAAGTGACAGGCGTAGTAAATATTACAGAAGTAATAAGAGTGTCACGACAGAGATGGCTAGGGCAAGTGTTGGACTGCATCAATTGGCAGGCGTAGTAAATATTACAAAGGTAATAAGAGTGTCACGACCGAGATGGCTAGGGCAAGTGTTGGACTGCATCAAATGGCAGGCGTAGTAAATATTACAGAGGTAATAAGCGTGTCACAACTGAGATGGTGTAGACACGTGTTGAGGATGAATGGCGGGGAGTGATAGAGGAGGGCTTGGGCTGTAAGGGGTGGGGAGATCTAGGGGGAGGCAGAAAATTTGATGACGAGATAAGAAGAATGATGATATGGAGAGAAGAGGTTTGGTGGAAGGCATTGCAGAGGGTGCATCAGGCAACCGACCCTTTAATGTAGGGATAATAGTAGGAAAAAAGATCAAGTGGTGATATTCTGTTTCCTGCAGAATTTTTTCATTGTTTTTTATATCCACTTTATTATGCTTTTCATTCCTGAAGAAGGTATTAATATTGTAACAATGGTCTGTAACCAATAGAATAAGGAGTAAAAGCGGAATCGAAAAGAAAATAATTATAACTTAAATCAGCATCGTTGCAATACCACAATATAATGTTTAGTTAAAGTGGAAAATTTGAAAATGAATAAAATAATTACAATGCTGAAGTCAATATATACCATATATACTATACTTAAATAGTAGTAATAAAGAGAAAATACATTTTATACCGTATATAAAAAAGTATAGCAATATAGCAATCTTACCAGTACTTTTGTTAGTAGTAAATATAAACTTTCTCAATGTTATTCTATATTGCACGTTAGATCTTTATCAGTTAATTTGACTTGCATTGGTGAACTTGAACTCTTGACACATATCCTCTACTGTTATTAATTACTCATATCCGGTCTTGCTAGAATGACTGCCTGCAAATTCACGTCGCCGTGCAGCTAAACACTTGACATGGGAGAAGTGTCTACTGAATCACAAAGTGATTTTAATATACTTCGCTTTGTCTTTAGTGTAAACTGTATCCCCTCGCGTATCACATGCTCTTACACTTAAAACGATGTTTTTTTTTTCTTTTTTTCTTTTTTTTTATTGTTCTCCCCTCGAACTGATAACTTGTTTCTGCTCTATGTGCTTGTATCAATCTTTTTTTTTTTAACTTTCACTGAAACTGTTGTTATAAAAGCTCGCTGTCTGTTAGAATAAAGTTAGTTCCATTCACTCCGCTTATCAGTTAATACCCAATTGGTGTCTCCGTACAAAACTATATTTGTAAGTTAACATTAAGCAATGGAAGTTGAAGAAATCAAAAGTTTCTATAAACAAACGTGAGATCAATAAATAATGATGAGAGTTTTTGTTGCTTACCTTGATGGTTAAAAGGAGACTATAAGAATTGATGACCTCTGCTTGGATGAATGAGGAATTGAACACATCTGGAAAGCCTGGAAAATAATAATTTGGTTCAAGTTTAAGTATGCTTTGTAATATTTTTTTACGTGTTTTTATGTCACATACCATACATGTTATGTTTCACAGAATAATCCACTTTAAGTTCTAGAAAATATGCTATGTTTCCAAAAGTAAAACTTTTTGGAATAAAAAAAAACATACTTTGATACTGCAGATACATACATACATACATACATATATATATATATATATATATTATATATATATATATATGTATATATATGTATATTTATATATACATATTTATACATACATACATATATATATATATATATATATATATATATATATATATAATATATATATATATATATATATATATATATATATAGAGAGAGAGAGAGAGAGAGAGAGAGAGAGAGAGAGAGAGAGAGAGAGAGAGAGTCCACTTACTGTCACGAAGAAATTGATGGAAGACTAGAATCTGCTCTGTATCATAGTCTCCAGGGGCGGTTGAGACTGTGGGGATGCGCAAGGAGGCTCCAAAAACCTCAGGTAGATCTTCCAGGTAAGATTCTGGAATCTCTTCAATCTCTTTGCTCTGGAATCCTTCAAACTGGTAATCGATATCCTGGAATGAATATTTCAATTACAAAATAAAACTGAATGTCTTTGATAAATCTTTCAGTTAGAATAACGGCAATCATTTTCATTTATTTGTATTTAGAATTCTAATAACTGGTATTGAATTTCCTTGGATAGACATTTTGAAAAACTTCAAATGTCTTTGATAAGCTTTATTTTTCTTCCTTTTTTTTTTGGAAGTTTTTATAGTTAATATATGAAAGATTATTCTAATGTTACTGTTCTTAAAATATTTCATTTTGATTGTTCATTACTTCTCTAGTAGTTTATTTATTTCCTTATTTCCTTTCCTCATTGGGCTATTTTTACTTGTTGGAGCCCTTGGGCTTATAGCATACTGGTTTTCCAACTAAGGTTGTAGCTTAGCAAGTAATAATAATAATAATAATAATAATAATAATAATAATAATAATAATAATAAAATGAAAATAATAAAAATGAAATAATAATAATAACAATAATAATAATAATAATAATAATAATAATAATAATAATAATAATAATAAATTAGAATTACAGCAATTCCTTTAATTTATTTGTATTTACAATCCTTGTAACTCTTAATAAATTTCCTGGAATGGACTGTCTGATAAAAGAAAAAAGTTGAAACACCTTCAGTGAAAACATTCCAGGTGGGATTCTGGAATGTCTTCCATCCCTTCTCTTTGAACCACTTTAAACTGAAAATCGATTTTCTGAACGGAAAGTTCGATCGTCCAAACAGCTGATGCAACAAGTAAAAGACTTCTCCCTGGCCCTCACGAGAGAGAGAGAGAGAGAGAGAGAGAGAGAGAGAGAGAGAGAGAGAGAGAGAGGGGGGGGGGGGCGGGGGGGGGGGGGGGGGGGGGGAGAAGCTGTGTATAGGCAACAGGACCGAACATCTGCCTTCCGGATCAACAGTTAGCCTTCGGCTGG
>NC_090768.1:37037493-37042493 GCF_036898095.1 Palaemon carinicauda | reverse complement strand
TGATGGTTTCAAGATGTATTGCAAGGGAAGTTTGACTCAAACTCATTGATGGTTGTAAGATGTATTGCAAGGGAAGTTTGACTTGAACTATTGATGGTTGCAAGATGTATTGCAAGGGAAGTTTGACTTAAACTCATTGATGGTTACAAGGTATATTGCAAGGGAAGTTTGACTTAAACTCATTGGTGGTTGCAAGATGTATTGGAAGGGAATTTTGACTTAGACAAACTGATGGTTGCAAGGTATATTGCAAGGTATATTGCAAGGTAAGTTTGACTTGAACTCATTGATGGTTGCAAGATGTATTGCAAGGGAAGTTTGACTTAAACTCATTGATGGTTACAAGGTATATTGCAAGGGAAGTTTGACTTAAACTCGATGATGGTTTCAAGATGTATTACAAGGGAAGTTTGACTTAACCTCATTGATGGTTGCAAGATGCACTGCAAGGGAAGTTTGACTTAAACTCATTGATGGTTTCAATATGTATTGCAAGGGAAGTTTGACTTAAACTCATTGATGGTTGCAAGATGTATTGCAAGGGAAGTTTGACTTGAACTCATTGATGGTTTCAAGATGTATTGCAAGGGAAGTTTGACTCAAACTCATTGATGGTTGTAAGATGTATTGCAAGGGAAGTTTGACTTGAACTATTGATGGTTGCAAGATGTATTGCAAGGGAAGTTTGACTTAAACTCATTGATGGTTACAAGGTATATTGCAAGGGAAGTTTGACTTAAACTCATTGGTGGTTGCAAGATGTATTGGAAGGGAATTTTGACTTAGACAAACTGATGGTTGCAAGGTATATTGCAAGGTATATTGCAAGGTAAGTTTGACTTGAACTCATTGATGGTTGCAAGATGTATTGCAAGGGAAGTTTGACTTAAACTCATTGATGGTTACAAGGTATATTGCAAGGGAAGTTTGACTTAAACTCGATGATGGTTTCAAGATGTATTACAAGGGAAGTTTGACTTAACCTCATTGATGGTTGCAAGATGCACTGCAAGGGAAGTTTGACTTAAACTCATTGATGGTTTCAATATGTATTGCAAGGGAAGTTTGACTTAAACTCATTGATGGTTGCAAGATGTATTGCAAGGGAAGTTTGACTTAAACTCATTGATGGTTGCAAGATGTATTGCAAGGGAAGTTTGACTTAAACTCATTGATGGTTGCAAGATGTATTGCAAGGGAAGTTTGACTTGAACTCATTGATGGTTTCAAGATGTATTGCAAGGGAAGTTTGACTCAAACTCATTGATGGTTGTAAGATGTATTGCAAGGGAAGTTTGACTTGAACTATTGATGGTTGCAAGATGTATTGCAAGGGAAGTTTGACTTAAACTCATTGAGTGTTGCAAGATGTATTGCAAGAGAAGTTTGTCTTAAACTCATTGATGGTTATAAGGTATATTGCAAGGGAAGTTTGACTTAAACTCATTGATGGTTTCAATATAGTATTGCAAGCGAAGTTTGACTTAAACTCATTGATGGTTGCAAGATGTATTGCAAGGGAAGTTTGACTTGAACTCTTGGATGGTTTCAAGATGTATTGCAAGGGAAGTTTGACTTAAACTCATTGATGGTTTCAAGATGTATTGCAAGGGAAGTTTGACTTAAACTCATTGATGGTTGCAAGATATATTGCAAGGGAAGTTTGACTTAAATTCATTAATGGTTGCAAGATGTATTGCAAGGGGAGTTTGACTTAAACTCATTGATGGTTGCAAGGTATATTGCAAGGGAAGTTTGACTTAAACTCATTGAGGTTTGCAAGATGTATTGCAAGGGAAATTAGTCTTAAACTCATTGATGGTTGCAAGATGTATTGCAATGGAAGTTTGACCTTTTAATCTAGTCTTAGTAGGAGGTTCTCTTTGGCAACACTGTTTAGTATTATTCTGTGAAAGCAAATGATATAAGAATATGCAAGAAATGAAATTTAAATTCTTGGAAAATTCAAGATTTGCCGTTTTGAGTGTTAAGGGATAATACTCTCTCTCTCTCTCTCTCTCTCTCTCTCTCTCTCTCTCTCTCTATATATATATATATATATAATATATATATATATATATAATATATATATATATATATATATATGTACAAACACACACATACACACACACACACACACACATATATATATATATATATATATGTGTGTGTGTGTGTATGTGTACTGTATGTGTTTGTATGTATTTATGTATTTCTAAATATATGCATATATACATATTAAATGCACATATAGATTTACAATATATAGATACATGTACACATATTAATTATATACCGCATATATATATATATATATATATACCTGTATATGTGTATAGATTTACAATATATATGTCATATTTTCAAAATAAAATCAAATAATTTCCCCCAAAAAAGAACGATTTCAAACACTAGGAAAATTTCAGGAACTAATGACACTGATAGTCAGAAGACCTCTGGCTTTGGGGAAAAAAAATCTTAAAGTATTATAAACTGGAACGAAAATGAATGAAGGACCGAGTAAAGCTGCTTTTACCATTTTGAACCAAAACTGATAAAAATTTCTTCAATATTATCTAATGCTCCTGCAACTGCATCATTAAATTTAATCTACAAGATAAGAGAACAAAAAGCATCTCTTCTAGGAGAAAGACATTCCAAAATCAAACCATTGTCCTCTAGAGTCTTGGGTAGTGCCATAGGCTCTGTACCATGGTCTTCCACTGTTTTGGGTTAGAGTTCCCTTGCTTGAGGGTACACTTGGGCACACTGTTCTATCTTATTTTTCTTACACTTGTTTTGTTAAAGTTTTAATAGTTCATATAGGATATATTTATCTTAATATTGTTACTGTTCTTAAAATATTTTATTTTTCCTTGTTTCCTTTCCTCACTGGGCTATTTTCCCTATTGAAGCCCCTGGGCTTATAGCATTCTGCTTTTCCAACTAGGGTTGTAGCTTAGCAAATAATAATAATAATAATAATAATAATAATAATAATAATAATTCCAATCTTATCCCATTAACATAGTCTTCACTACTTTATGACGAATATATTTTTATCATTACTAGATTAGCTACAACCCTAGTTGGAAAGGCAAGATGCTATAAGCCCCGAATAGCCTGGCCTATTCTTTCTACATTCTACTCTGTCCTCATACACCTGACAACACCAAGATTACCAAACAATTCTTCTTCGCTCAAGGGGTTAAGTACTATACTGTAATTGTTCAGTGGCTACCTTCCTCTTGGTAAGGGTAGAAGTGACTCTAGCTATGTAAGCAGCTCTTCTAGAAGGACACTCCAAAATCAAATCACTGTTCTCTAGTCTTGGGTAGTGCCATAGCATATGTACCATAGTCTTCACTGTCTTGGGGTAAAGTTCTCTTGTTTAAGGGTACACTCGAACATAATATTCTATCTTATCATTCTTCCTCTTATCTTTTGAAGTTCTTATAGTTTATATATGAAAGATCTATCTTAAATGTTCTAACTGTTTAAATACTTTATGCCAATCGTTTATTACTTCTCTTGTAGTTTATTTCATGATTCCTTTTTCTCATTGGGCTATTTTTCCCTGTTAGAGCTCTTGGGCCTATAGCAGCCTGCTTTTCCATCTAAGGTTTAGCTTAGCTTGTAATGATAATAATAATAATAACAGGGAAAGTAATTCAAAGAGGAAAAGAAATAAGGTGACTGATAGAAGTGCCCCCGAGTGTACCCTCAATTTATCTAAAAGTTTGTCGTACAGTTTGTTATCACAAGAGAACTTGCACAGTAAAGGCAAAAAAATTAAAAATGCCAAAGCTATGTTTAGGTGCTAAAACAAAACAGGTTATTAAAATGAGTCCTGTGACTTTCGAAGAGTAATCTCAATTCAGCTCAGGGTTACCGGGTTGGCCTTTTTCAGGCTAAAAACTTAAAATTTGGCCTTTTTTGAAATTGGTTAGCCTTCAGCAATATCATAAAAGGTTGGCTTTAAATGCTATACTTTTGGCCTTTTCTTACAAGGTTGGCCCTTTAAAGCACCAGTTGATCAGAAGTTGGCCTTTTCTCACTTAGAAAACCTGGCAACCCTAATTCAGTTACTAAATTTCGAAGACCTTTTTCGACTGACCTCAATGATGAGAGCGCGGACTGCTGCTGCTGCAAGGAGCACGCCGACGACGAGCAGCGGAAGACAGATGATGAGCGTGACGGCTCGGCACACGTGGCGGGAGATTCCCATTGTCGATGGAAGACCGGAGGGCACGCCCTTACCTTAGGACAATAATCAAAATCATTAATAACAATAATAAATAGAAAATAGGTTTATAGAATTTGAATAAGTCATACAGCAACAATAATAATTAGAGGTATCGATTTTATAATGATAAAAATTGCATCAAAATCATTAATAACAATAAATAGAAAATAGGTTTATAGAATTTGAATAAGACATACAGCAACAATAATAATTAGAGGTATCGATTTTATAATGATAAAAATTGCATCAACACCACTAACATAACCGATAATAATTACTATTGCAATGGTAACAATAACAAATATGATTCTTCATATTGCAATCATAAGAGTATGATTCACAAAATCCCGTTATGATATCATCAACATCATTGTTATAGCAACAATAAAACTAATAGTATATAATAATAATCCTCTGTACCATAATCAATAATGGATCTTCCTATCAACAGCGATCACTTTATACTTAATTATAAAACACAAATAATCACTTTATCTCTAGTATCAATACCTCCACTATCCACTTAAGAAAGCTGAAAATAGATTTATAGTCCCACAATCTTATGAGCATTATGCTCTATTTTCTCTGAGAGAGAGAGAGAGAGAGAGAGAGAGAGAGAGAGAGACATTTGATAAATTCTTAGCCTTAATAATAATAATAATAATAATAATAATAATAATAATAATAATAATAATAATAATAATAATAATAATAAGTTGGATTTTTCAGCAATTGATCAATTAGATGAAAGCTT
>NC_090768.1:37027200-37029493 GCF_036898095.1 Palaemon carinicauda | reverse complement strand
TGAGGAAGCACTTATTTACAGCACCTGTGACAGCGTACTGAGTGAGAGTGGTGGAGGGCAGAGGAGCTACTGGGGATATTGTATTTTCCCCCAACTGCACTGGGCGAAAGTCCATCCCGACTGGCCGGACCCCGTTAAAACGGACGGGTGCCTAAACTCCGCGCGGCGTCCTCTAACACTGACTGACCTTCGTTCTGCCTAAAAATGCATCTATCGTTATCGATCGGTGTCTTAATTTTGATGCAACTTTGAAAGCGAGTTATGTAAAATGTCGGTACCTCAAAGGCAGCGCGAGAGTGATCGCACCGCATATTGGTGATCTTAATAGGTTATTTGTGGCTGCTTACCTTGTTCCCGATAAAACCTTTGGAATTGTGAGCTACCGTCTACTTTGTTCCGGAAGGGTTCCTCTCCTCTGTATTCAGTGCTTATAATGGGGTCCATGTACTGATAGAGAATGCAAGCCTTTCTCTCTCTCTCTCTCTCTCTCCTCTCTCTCTCTCTCTCTCGTTAAAAACAACTGATTAAACTTGCTTGAATTTTTTTGTTGTAAAATATTGAAAAAATCTAGTTTGCCTCTCTCTCTCTCTCTCTCTCTCTCTCTCTCTCTCTCTCTCTCTCTCTCTCTCTCTCTCTCTCTCTCTCTCTCTCTCTAAGTTACTGATTAAATTTGCTTGAATATCCTTTTGTAAAATATTGAAAAAAATCTAGTTTGCATCTCTCTCTCTCTCTCTCTCTCTCTCTCTCTCTCTCTCCTCTCTCTCTCTCTCTCTCTCTCTCTTGATGAAAGTTACTGATTAAATTTGCTTGATTTTTGAATATTGCAAAAGTATAGTTTGCCCTCTCTCTCTCTCTCTCTCTCTCTCTCTCTCTCTCTCTCTCTCTCTCTCTCTCTCTCTCTCTCTTGTTGAAAGTTACTGATTAAATTTGCTTGATTTTTAAATATTGCAAAAGTATAGTTTGCCCTCTCTCTCTCTCTCTCTCTCTCTCTCTCTCTCTCCTCTCTCTCTCTCTCTCTCTCTCTCTCTCTCTCTCTGATTGAATTTGCTTGAATTTTTTGTTGTAAAATATTGAAAATAAATCCAGTTTGTAGCTCTCTCTCTCTCTCTCTCTCTCTCTCTCTCTCTCTCTCTCTCTCTCTCTCTCTCTCTCTCTTGTTAAAAGTTACTGATTAAGTTTGCTTGATTTTTTAAATATTGCAAAAATATAGTTTGCCTCTCTCTCTCTCTCTCTCTCTCTCTCTCTCTCTCTCTCTCTCTCTCTCTCTAAAATTGCTTTAGCTAATCAATGGCTATCCCGAATTTTGCTTCTTATCAAGATAAAGAAATCATTATTTGGACCTTTTAGATTGTTGCGATCTAAATCTCTACTCAGTATTTTCAATTATGACCACAACAGCTTCCCTAAAATTACCCTGCAGTAGGGGTGGGCGATGTGGTAACGTCTCTGACTGGTAATCGGCAAACTGGGGTTCGTGTCCCGCTCAAACTCCTTAGTTTCATTAGTCGCTGTAACCTCACCATATTTGTGAGCCAAGGATGCAGGGGGGGTTTGGAGGAGCATATAAGTCAATCTGCTGAGTCATCAGCAGCCATTGCCTGGTCCTCCTTGGTCCTAGCTTGGGTGTAGAGGGGGATTGGGTGCTAATCATATGTATATATGGTCAGTCTCTAGGGCATCGTCCTGCTTGACAGGGGAATGTCACTGTCCCTTGCTTCTATCATTCATGGGTGACCTTTAAACGTCCCGTATGACATAGAAAGCGACTAAAAGGACAGCTACGGCCTCGCAGTCTTACTTTACATAAAAAGGCTTGGCGCACTGCAAATAACTGTAGTTGGTGACTGCAAGAGCATGCGAACGTAAAAACCTTCTTGCGAAGAAAGAGAAAGTACAATTCACTTGGTTTATTTTTTGCAAGCATATCAAAAGAGTCTTCCAGTGGTTTACATCAGCATTGAGAAATGTATGTAAAATGGATATGAAACACCCACTGAAATTTTTAAAATTAGATCGAAATACATTATGGATGTTAATTGTTGATTATATAAGTTTAATTTGGTCCAGGTACAACTCAGAGTTAATTGACAAGGAGAGGAAAATGATTGAATTCATAAAGTCAAGTATTTTTTTTCTTTTTTGTAATAGATATATGCTGATAAAATCATATGATAATAAATGTAAAACATATTTTTCAGAAAATTACTTTCATATGAAACTTTGCATTAGTAATTTTTGCATTTATAAGATATGAGCTTTTGTACAATAAACTTAGGATAGAAATGTAAATATT
>NC_090768.1:36937200-37004700 GCF_036898095.1 Palaemon carinicauda | reverse complement strand
TCACTGTAATTCTTTTATAGATTTCAATAGACTGTGCTAATTTGGATGCGCTTTGAAAATGACTTATCACTGTAATTCTTTTATAGATTTCAATAGACTGCTAATTTGGATGCGCTTTGAAAATGACTTATCACTGTTATTCTTTTATAGATTTCAATACTGACATTTAAGTTGATCCTTATCTTTTCCAGCAACCAATCAGTGGTTTGTACCGCCAGTGAAAGGTGATGTACCACCAGGATGTGCTGCATATGGGTTTGTCGTGGATGGCACACGAATTCTGGTATTTGGTGGGATGGTTGAATATGGCAAATACAGGTTTGTATTATGATTTTAACTTTCTGTAAATTATTCTTTGGAACCAAATGCTTTGATTAAATACTTTGATGCAATGTAGTAAGAAATATTTTAAGGGGGTTTAGTTGGCAGATCAAAAAGAAAATAGGTTAATACTATACAATCTTCAGTAAGCCAGTATGATAAAGCAATTTGATTAGTGTATCAAATGTTCTTCAGCAATATGCTTTCCTAAGATTATAATGTAGGGTAATTTAGAAGTCATTAGCAGTTTTAAGGGAAATTAATGTCCTGGGTACAAGAACCCCAGTTTTTATGTTAATGCCCGAGAAATTGAAATAAATAGGAATTAGGTAAATGCTTCAATAAATTTTTTGGACTAAAATGTAACTGATATTTTCAGCAATGAGTTGTATGAGCTTCAAGCTTCCAGATGGGAATGGAAAAGGGTGAAACCTCGACCTCCTCGCAATGGTCCGCCACCCTGTCCAAGATTGGGCCATTCATTCACCATCATCGGCAATAAAGTTTATCTTTTTGGTGGTCTAGCAAATGACAGTGAAGACCCCAAAAATAATATTCCAAAGTAAGTAAGTTATGGCACCTTGTAAAATATATACTGTACAGTTTTTAAGAATTTGCATTTTTATGGTTAGGAGTGATTTGTATGGTGTATGTAGAAAAGAGGAAGATGAGTGGAAGTGGGTGAACTACACTTGGTATGAGGGAGAAAGCTTGAAAAGATGAAGAGCGGCAGCCCCAAGGGAATGTGCTGAAGTTGATAAAAAAACAACCTAAAAAAAAAGTGTTAAAAACCAAGGATAATGCAGTGGCGTGTAGAAAGGCTGCATATATATTACATAAAGAAAACCATATTCCATCAAGCATTATTGCATGTGTGCATGCAATAGAATATCTTGGCAAGAAGGAATGGTTATTATTGTTCTCCCAAACCCATATTGCACTCTAGGCTAGTACTGCACACACCTTGGCAAGTTCTTAGGAGAATGTTTGTTACTGTTGGGTATTCAGTTTCTCCCATTAGGTGGAACCACCTTCAGTGATAAGGAATCATACAATTGTTAAGGTTTTCCACCATTGTAGCTTCTCTGCTGGAGCAGATTTGGAATCCCTTATGTGTACCACCTAATGCATCTATGACTGTGCCTTACTTTTGAGGTAGTTCCTTAACCTTTTGACTAACTAGTCTTCCCAAAGGCAGCAGTGGACTGCACTTGAGCAAGGGAGGCTTACAGGTTTTATACCCTTCCCAAAGGTTGACCCTCAATTACATTTCTTGCCCTTGTCTCACTGTATTAGATGTTTTTTTATGAGACGACCGATGATTACTGTGGGTTGTGATGAGGATCAATAGTTTTCAAGATAACCTTAAGGTTGAAAACATATTTATAAAAGAACTGTAATTTAGGATTGAATATTATTTCTAAGTTGTGTAATATAAAGATACAGAAATTAATGTTCAAAACCTCTCTATGTTAAGCTTTCCATTTTTCGTATGCATATATACGGCCAGGATTGCAAATCCATATGGTTGAAGTGTCTTTCTAAGTAGTAACCCTCAATTTATGAGATAAGTAACAAAGTCTGTATATATATATAGTACAGTAAAACAGTCAAGAGATCCCACAGCTAACTGTAATACCATATATTTCTTAGCTTAGATTAGACTGGATTTGACTTCTATCATTCAATTTAAGAAATTTACCAACAAAGTGTCCAGTCTAAAAAGGCATCCAAGTAAAATCCAATGCAGAAGTGAAGTTCATAATTTCTGAAGAGTAATAAGTTGAAAGATTTTACTGTACATTATTTGCTCATCACTTGATGATTCCTGTTTGCTGGATTCCAGTTAATTGCAAAACTCAAAATGGTATGAAAGCTTTTGTTAAGATAAAATTTAAGTCTTCCTGCCCTGATAATTAATATGGCTTTTGAATTGTATTCATGACTACTGTTTATGCATTCAACGTTACTTTACGTGTTGTAATAATAAAAAATGAAATATTCAATTTCCAACTCAGGTACCTGAATGACCTGTATACTTTGGAGCTGCGGCCCAATTCCAGTGTTATGTCATGGGACATCCCCGACACTTATGGTGTTCCTCCTCCACCTAGAGAATCGCACACGGGGGTTGCGTACATGAGTAAAGATAAGCCTAAACTTGTTATATATGGAGGAATGAGTGGTACAAGATTGGGAGACCTTTGGATACTTGATATCAGTAAGTAGATTCTTTCTCTTGTTCTTACTGAAGAATCGATGAACTGTGTGGTATAGTTTAGTGTTTTCTGGCAATGATGATATATAAGTTTGTGTCCATAGTAACTAAGACACCAGTGAATTATGTGAAATATATAGATGATATCAAGATTATAAGTGATAAAACGTGTAAGGGTATACTGTATATGAATATTTTGTATATTCTTTATGGAATTCTCAATTCTGATACAAACTTTAAATTCTATAATTTCTACTCATACTAGTGTCAGAAATAGTTTTTTCACCATATGTTATTTTGTCCGAAATATTACACTATTTAAGTGAACATATTAACAGAATACTGAACCCAGCTATCTCTGTGAGAGATTTTTTCTACTTGCTAAATTTTGAACTTGGTGCTGAATGTCAAATGAATGAAGTGTTGTCATTAGTGATGTTCATTCTTATAAAATTCAACATATTTACATACTTTGAGTAGAGATTATTTTTGAAGGAAAATGTATTAGGAGAGCAAATTAGGAAGAGAGAGAAATGACGAACCATGCTTTTCTAGGTAGGCAGCTCTTGGAAAACAGAGCATTTATGTTACTCATGGGGATAATCTGGACTGTAAAGAGTAATTAAAAAGATAGTACCATGAAAAAAAAGTAGCTTTCAGCCAGGATGACATGGATAAGACAAGCATGATTGCTGCCGAATAAAAATATTCCATTACTAGAAGAAACAGACACCTAATACATTTATAAGGGCTGCACCACAGCAGAAACATAAAATGAATTTAAGGTTTTAAAAAGATTTGAGAATGCTATAATAAGATTTGTGTCCAGTGTGTGGTGGGAAGATCATGTTACGAATGAGGAAGTGGCACGGAAGGTGGAGAACTGTTGGCCAAAGAAGGGAAGCTGAGGTATCTATGGAGAAATGTTAAAGTGGATCCTTACAACTTAAAACAATTCAGGCTGAAATTCTAGAGAGGCAAGAACTCATTTTATATTTAACTTCACAGAGAAAGTTGATTTAAAGCTTTAATGATGATAACTTGTCCTTGATAAGATGGATAATCTTCCATACTTTCAAGATCAGTATTGTTCTGTTCAAGTTTAGTAAACTTTCGTGAAGATGTATTAATGTTTTATAGTGAAGCGAATTGCAAAATAAAATTAAATGTGGATTTGGTATTTTAAAAGAGAAACTCTATGTAATGAGGGAAAGATTGTACTAGGAAATTGAAGTTATTCAATGTCTCACTATTTTTGTTCATGATTAATGTTTGAATATTGTCTTGCCTCTATAACTTGAGACACCACAGGTTTTGAAGTTATGTCCAGAAATTATGTTGATATTTGAAGTCAAGTTATGTCCAGAAATTATGTTGATATTTGAAGTCAATTGGTGTGCAAAGTATTAGAAACTGCTTTAAAGATGAAACTGAATTTTTTTTTTCAAGTCAATTGGTATACATAGTACTAGAAACTGCTTTAAAGATGAAACTGTGAAACAATTTTTCAAGTCAATTGGTATGCAAAGTATTAGAAACTATGTAAAAGATAAAACAGCGAAACCTGCATCTCATAAACTTAAAAGTAAACTAAACTTTGCTCTTATGGGCATTGCTTAGGGGGGGTGTAAAAGCATCACTGTAACACTATCAAGAATTAATTAATTATTCTTTTCAGATACAATGACGTGGGAGCGGCCTACAGTTAGTGGTGCACATCCCCTTCCACGATCTTTACACTCTGCCACTTTGTTAGGCAACAAAATGTTTGTGTTTGGGGGATGGGTCCCTCTTGTTTTAGAAGAACTAAAGGGACCAAACAATGAAAAGTCTGAATGGAAATGCACCAATACTCTGGCTTGTCTTAATTTAGGTAAGGTTAATTTCAAAACACTAACTGTTGGTTGACTAATTACTACGTTAGCACTGAAGGTTATTGATGATGCATTTGTAGAGTAATTTACATAAAACACTCGTTTTTACTGTTCATGAAGATGAAACTTATTAATTTAATTATGCATTAACCTGGAGGTATTACCCATTACCTAATAATTTTGTATGCAAATTTTTAATATATTACTTAATTTATCCAGTGTGCCAGGGGTTAAATTATATACTTCACAGTGGTTTAGTTATTATTAACAACCCAGTATATATAGAATTTGTTCTGACATGAATACAAACCCTTTTCATTTTAATACGAGTAAACAACAAGCTTCTCTGACCCCCGGCTTAGGTAAAGAAAAACATCCTGTGGGGCAGGAGGCTAGAGGGGTTAGGAGAGATGCCGTGGCCTCAAACAGTCAAGCCACTCCCATGACCTGAGCTGACCTTTGTGTGTTTTTCCCAACTGTGGTTTTTCTTTGTGTGTATTTTCATGTGTTTTGTTGTCTGCAGGTTTGTGATGGAAGAACCATCTGGGATGAGGAAGTGCCATGACTGTGATGAACAGTAGTGTGGGATTTTTATGAGGTAACACAAGGTTGAACCCCATTCGACTTGTGCCCCATGCAAGGGCCAGCAGTGTTTCCAGGCTACTGATGATTCAGTAGGTAGATCTATAGGCTCCACCAAACACGCCATGCTTAGCCCATAAGGATGGTGAGGCTGGCAATCACTTGGCAGGGACATTAACAATAGGCTATCACAACCCTGATCATATGTAGGACATTGTCCTACTTGCTAGGGTAATATCACAGCATTTTGTATGCTATTGGTCATGTTGAGGGTTGGAAGGAGGTCTTTTTCGTTTGTTCCGCAGTTAATTTTGGAAACGCAGAATCCATCGATTTAGGATCCCAGGTCCAAGACCTCCATCTCCTCTCTTGAAGATGCAACTTGTAACTGAGACTACCTGCTTTTTTGAACTGCGAGAGCACTTGGACACTACCTCAGCAGAACACGGCATTTCAGACCTGAGCATCCGTCTTGCCTTAAGTTCTCGGAGGGTAAAGTACTGATCTCGAGGATTTTTCCATATAGGCTTAGTAAAACCATCAGGCGCTCCTACTCCACAGATGATGCGCAAGTAAGCATGCCTTTAATTACGTGGGCTCACGAACTCAGAAGTATTGGGTCTACCTTAGCCTTCAGGAAGAATCTGTCCTTGGCACAGCTCAATAACGGAGTCTGGAAATGCAAGATGACCTTCACTGCCCACTACCTTTATGAATATACTCACAGGTCTTTGGTTACAGTTTCCTCAGGATTGGCGGTAGCCACCCAACAGTTGTTGGAGCGAACCCAGGTCCCTCACAGGAAAAGTAGCATCCTGTCTCAGATAACGGCTATGGAATAAATCTTGAGAGGAAAAGTAAGAATGACTGGCAATGCTTCCTATCTTCTTACCCTCTCTCAAGGTACAGCAGTCGTATCTTTATGTTGCTGGACCCGATGCTAGATGCAGGTAAACTATGCTCCAGAGTAACTTTAAGAATATGAATTTTGTTTGAAGTATTTCCCCCATCCTCCGAGGAAAGCGAATGATGAACCTGTTGTATACATATTCATAATGCCTATACACTGGACAGCATATTTTGTAGAAGTTAGGGGCTGACAGGAGTCATAATTTTCATTCCTCTTTAGGACCAGAGTTCATTGACATTCTCCTGGGTCATTTAACCAAACCAGTTTTGGTCATAGGAACTTTCTCCTCCTAAGGATAAGTCTCCTCTTAAGTGGTAAAGACACTTGTGACCTAGTGGGGTTTCCCTGACCATAGACCTGTTTTCAGCCATCCTAAACCACAAACCTCCCAGTCTATTGCTTACCAGTCCTGGACCCAGAGGGGTTCATCAAGGACATGTTTCAGCACCCCTGATGAGAAGAGTCCTTAACTGGGTCCTAGTCACACCAAACCTCTGGTTAACCCTAGTGGCACCAAGGTAACCCCCATATGGAGTGATATCCAGAACTAATCTCTCCTTGTGGAAGAGCCTCAAGAGTTACCCGAGGCCAGACCTCGTGGATCAACCCCATGTGCGATAATGCTACAACGTAGTGTTACCCGTCTCTTCACAGGTGAAGGCTATCTAGTTCCTCCTCAGAAAGAAAGTGTTTTTGAGGAGAGCTCCATGAAAGATGTTGTAATATCTAGAAACACTCCCTCAATAGCAGTTTTGAGGAGAGCTTCATGAAAGATGTTGTAATATCTAGGAACACTCCCCCAATAGCAGTCTACCAAGCTAAATAGGCAGTCTTCTGTGCTTGATGTTGGGGAATGACCTCTAGATGCCCTGATCTTTCTCAGAATAGACAAACAGCTGTCAGTGCCAGCAGTAAAGGGCTATAGGGCAGTACTAGGCCAAGTCTTCCAACTCAAGGGCCTTGACCAAGGCCCTTAAAGGAGATCTCCATGCTCATTAGAAGTTTGAGCAGTCACATTCACCCAGACAGGTACATCTGGAATGGAATGGCTGGAACATCCTGGGATTCCTAAGAGACCCTGTTCGAACTTCTTCCGGAAGCTTCAGACAGGGGCCTATTTCTCTAAGCAATTTCTCTTCTGACACTGGCATTGGCCAAGAGAGTCGGTGAGGTCCACCATATTTTGTACCAGGTCTCACACTCTTGAGTGATGGAGAGAGATGACATTCAAGTTTGTGCCAGGAATTGCAGCAGCGTCAGAACTCGACAGTTATAGTTTTTCTCTATCTCCTTCCTATGGACAATATCTGATGGGCCAGAAGATTATGTATGTCCACTCAGGACCATTAGGAATACCTGAAACGGGCAGCAACCTACAGAGCGACCATTCAGAACCTATTTGTGGACACAGGGAGGGTAAAGATCTGTAGGGAGACCATCTCTTTATGGCTACGGGAAATGATCAGGTGGGTGTATGCAAGTAGGTGTTGGCAGCTGGGAGTATAGAAGACACAATTGATTTTCATGACCCACCACCTTTGGGCGGTTACACACAGGTCCCTGGACACCCTCTCCTTGGAGCTGGTTGTAACTGCGCCAAACAAGTGATCTACGTCCTCAGCCAAATTGCATCTGAATCCAGACAGTGTGAAACTGTAAATGGCTAGTACATGACTTTCTTCCTTACTTTCCCTCCAATCAATGACACACGTCCATCTCCAAAGCAAGGAGAAGCATACCAGGTGAAACAGAGAAATATTGATGTATGGTACATGAAACTGTGTCCTTTCTTCGCAAAGAGTGATGGGTTTAGACTGGACAAACCCGGTTACTTTGATTTTGCTTGGAAGGCTGACGCCTTTAAAAAACCCAAGGGTTCCCCCTGTCAGTGGTAGCTGTCTCCCTCCTTTAGGACCAAGAATAGATGCGTAGAGAGTGGGCTAGGAATAAAGGTGTCACATGGTTAGCTCGGGTAGGGTTTTACTTTTCCTAACTGGGAGTCTCATATTTAACGGACGAGGGTTTGTATTTGCGTCTGAACAAATCACAAATTTTAGGTAATTTGTATTTTTCCTAACTACATACCTTAGTCCTTTAAAGGTTTAATTTCCACCTCAAAACCCCACAAATCCTGTAGCTCTGGGATCAGAATAGGGAATCAGCCCTTGTGGGAGAATAGGGTACCCCCCATTTTTCCTATGCTCCTCCCATACTCACAAAGGATGAATTTATTTGCCCAGCCTGGTCAGCGATGTTGTTGTTTTTTAAGTGTTTAAAGGACAAATGTTTGTATGACTAGGAAAAATAAAAACTATTGAAATTTTGTGATTATCTCAAATTTGGTTCATAGAAAGGACTCATACTAGATTCATGATAATTACTGTTAATATGAAATTCATATTAATCTTGCTAATGACATTTTGAGTGTATGTTTGTTTTCATCTCAGAATTAATTACTGTTACTATGAAATTCTAGTTAATCTTGCAAATGACATTTTGAGTATATGTTGTTTGTTTTTATCTTGGAATTAATTACTGTTGATATGAAATTCTACTTAATCTTGCAAATGACATTTTGAGTATATGTTTGTTTTTATCTCTTGAATTAATTATATTGATATGAAATTCTGGTTAATCATGCAAATAGCATTTTGAGTTTGTTGTTAGTTTTTATCATGGAATTTAATGTAATGGTAATATGAGGATTCTAGAGTTTTTTCTTTTGTGCTGTTTTTCAGAAAATATGGCTTGGGAGAATGCAATGATGGAGAAATTTGAAGATCAAATGCCTCGTGCCAGGGCTGGTCATTGTTCTGTTGGAATTCATTCCCGTCTATTTGTTTGGTCAGGAAGAGATGGGTATAGAAAAGCTTGGAACAACCAGGTTCGTCCCTCGAATTTTGTTTATTAAGTATGTATGCTATTGAGAATGGTTCCATGATAACCTGATTTCATGAAAATATCTTTTGTTTTAGCACCAAAGCATTGCTTTAGCATCTTAATTTTTGGCTATGACTGCAATTTCTCTTGTGGTAACAATCCGAACAACATATTTGTCTTTTAGATAAATTGAGGGTACACTCTGGCACACATTCCTTTGTTTCCTTATTTCCTTTATTCTCTGGGCTATTTTCCCTGTTGGGGTCTATAGACATAAGCTTTTCCCCGTAGGGTTGTAGCTTAGCTATACCTGTAGTCCATTTCTTTTAGCGAGTCATATTTGCACCAACTCGCGGGGTGCCCTTTTAGCTCGGAAAAGTTTCCTGATCGCTGATTGGTTGGACAAGATAATTCTAACCAATCAGCGACCAGGAAACTTTTCCGAGCTAAAAGGGCACCGTTGCGAGTCGGTGCAAATATGACACTCTAAAGGACTATAGTAATATTAATAATAATAATGATATAAGATGACCATTCATTTGTTTTCTCCAATACTTTAATATTAAATATAAGCATGTTACTGATCATTAGGTGGTGTTACTTCCCTAATTGTGCAACTGTATTTGGGGTTTAGAAAATTACCTTCATAGTTGTGGATCCCTTTTAGGAGCTGCATGGCTTTAATTCTTGCAAATACTTTAAAATTTGAGAGCTGCATATTTGAAGCATAGGAATAAAACTAGTATTTACTGAGGGAGCTTAATGTAGGCTTTTGAAATTATATACATAATCTTGTGTAGTTTTATACAAGTTTCTATTATAGTTCTTAAGTATGCCATGTCCCCCAACAAATTAGGCAATGATTGACCTCCAGTCTTCTTTTTATTTGGTTTTGCCTTAATCCTATTTCAGGCTCTATTCCTGCCAGTTAACTTTCCCCGTTGTCTCCCTTATCAGTTTTGAAATGAAAACTAAAGTTTTACCAAGTTTTTTCATTGAAGAAATAATTCATGGTTATATAACCTATGGATACTTGATCACCCTAGATGATTTATTCCTTAAAAGAACAAGGTACATACTACATAGCTCCTAATTCCTATTAATAATAGTCTATACATAATTACTGTTCCTAGATAGTTATTGATGCTGGTATTTTTTTAATGTGACACTTTATTACATTGATGAGCTTTATACTGAATGTGTGTACAAGTTCAATGAACACCAGTGAATTGATTAAACTTCATAATATTAGTGTTTTCTCTTTCAATTTGACTTGTTTTGCTGAAAATAGGAGTATAGTTTTTTCATCTGTACAAAATTCTTAATGCTAAATCTTTTAAAAAATTCTAAATTTTGTGCAGTTCAGAATATATTTTCATTCGTTGTAAGAATAGATTAGCTATTTACTTTGATCTGCAGTACTATTTTAGCCTCGTAATTGTTGAATCGAAGTGTCCCAAAGTGGCCAGGCTGCTGTAAAATGAATGAGGAATACAAGCATGCCAGTAGCTTGAAATAACAATTGGTCAATAAACCTTTTCCCGAGTCTACTAGCTAGAACACAATGTTTTCACTTTGTTCTTATGGATATGTTATTTGTAGAACTTACCTACCTTGAGAGGAATTTTACTACATTATATTGAAATAGGGTTATTTGTGCTTTGATTATAAAGTAGTACAGGTTCACCATCAAGTTATAGTTTTCAGAAGACCTGCTTCTGAAATAAATCTAAAAATTCCGCTCGCATAGTAGGACACATCATGTCCAAGAATCTTGGCAAGGATGAACCTGCCATCCTCACCTCGAGCCTCAAACAGATACAGCAATTTATAGTCAGGCACCACCTTTAAACCGTGAATAATTATGGGAACCTCATTTTTTAACAAAATAATTGAAGTTTATCAAGGTTAAACTTTCTTTTATACCACTGTAAGATTATATTATTGCCTTTTCTACAGCTTTCTTGGCTTAGTCAAAACTCTGTACAAACTTGATTAATACAAAAATGTCTTAAGTTTTATATTTTATCATGGTGTTTTTAATTCACTTAACTTAATTCACATTTGATACTGTCTAATTTAGGTTTCTATCAGTGCCATATGATTAAGAGGTGCAGGATATGTATAATGATGTGTATTATTTGCCAGTTGAGGTGTTACAAAATTATTTTGCATTAATCTTACAAGGCTCTGGAACCAAATGTCCTGGACTGTCGATGGTGGAACTGTATAACTATACTGCAGAGTTTCAATATTAGTCTAGTCCTAGTATTATCTTACATATTTTTTCTTGAATAAAAATTGAAAAATAATCAGCACAGTTAACCCTTTTACCCCCAGCCTATTTGGAAATTTCCAACCCAGGGGGTTATTTTTTTCCTAGCACATTTTGCAGTATATATTTTTTAAATTGCTCTAAAAGCCTTAATTTTTGTCATAGAGAGGTCAGGTTGGTCTCATTCTCTTGGAAAATGCCTGAATTTTCTCAAAAAAATTATCAAAAATATGAAAAAAAAATTTTATAGCATTTTTTTGCAAGGACGTACCGGTACGTCCATGGGGGTAAAGGGATGGCTTTTGTGAAACGTACCAGTATGTCCTTTGGGGGTAAAAGGGTTAAAATCGTTCAGCAAGAAAGGAAGAAATGCATAATATGAGACAAGTGACATTGCTAATTGTATTTAGGGACCGTCTTCGATGTTATGTTTTTAGCTTTACTTTCTATTATAATCAGAATATTGCATCAAGGAGAAAAAATTATGTTGAACCGGAGGTTTAATGTTAAAAGAAAAAGTAAGGTGTCTGAATAATTTTTTTTTTTTTTCTGGAATTCCTCTTAGCTTTCTTGGCAATAAGCAGTATGAAAGATTTACTCTTAATGGTCAGAATGTATATAGGCTTTAAATATGTAGTATTGCTGTATTCATTTACTGAACATTGAACTTAAAGATAGTTCAGGATAAAGAAGCACTGTACAATATTGCATGTTTTTCAATGCTATTTTTTCAATCCCATTTTCAGGTATGTTGCAAAGATTTATGGTACCTAGAGACCAGTGTTCCTGGCTCACCTGGTAGAGTACAACTTGTAAGGGCATCAACTACTACATTGGAAGTTTGTTGGGGATCTACGCCTACGGCAGATGCATACCTTCTTCAGGTACTCTTGTTATTTTTATGTGATTAAAAGTATTGAATTTTGTCAGTTGAAGTCTAGATTATTAAAGGTATTAAGCATAGGCAATTTTTTACATATTTGCCTTGCACCTTATGTCAGTTTTGTCTAGGCAAAGGTTGATCTTGTAATGTTTTATTATTTTATCTTGCATAACAATGTTCATGAGTTTGCATATATCTGTCCTTCTATACCTTACCCTCAAGTCAGCTATATGATATTGTATTATGGTTTAAGACTTGGTTGAGTTTAATTTGATGAGTACTGTTTTTCCTCAAGTTTTTAAACTTTTTCCTCAATCAGATCCAAAAGTATGATATACCTACACCTGTAACAACTGTGGCAACACCAACAACTCCAACCAGCTCACCAGCTACTCCTAGTATACCTGCGTCTCCGGCCAACAAACCCATAACTCTCACCCAGACCGTTTTGAGACCAAGCACTCCTGGTGCCATCACTTCCATGACACCAACTTCTCCACAAACCGTAAGAGGTAAGATAGCACTTTTCTTTTGTAAATATTTTGAAGATGTTTGGATGTCATTGTGCTAAATGGTCCAGTATATTAACAGGCACATTATTATTATTGTTATCACTAACTACGCTACCCTAGTTGGGAAAGCAGGCTACTATAAGCCCAAGGGCTCCAACATGGAAAATACTACCCCAGTCAAGAAAGGAAATAAGGAAACATAGAAGAGTATCCCTGAGTGTACCCTCAAGCAAAAGAACTCTAACCCAAGGTAGTGTAAGACATGGTACAGTGACTATGGCACTACCCAAGGCAAGAGAACAATGTTTTGATTTTGGAGTGTCCTTCTCCTAAAAGAGCTGCTTACCCCTCATTCTCCGCTTCTTTTATTAACTCTGGGTTAGCTTGTATAAAGCAGCTCCCATAGCCCACTTTCCCAGAGTGCTTTTTAACTTTCATTGCTTCAGTAAACAGCAAAAGTTTACAGAACACATCCTCGATGGACAGCATCATATACTCTTATCATGAGTCTTTGTAATGCCAATTTAATCATTTGTCTAAATACTCTGTTAAATGGCATTTCAAGATCCACATATGTAGTATAATCTCTTCCTCATTGCAAGGCTCTTTTTCCTGTAGCTCCCTCATTATCACGACTGATGCTTTGAAGTCAAATTAACAATTATCTATTAAAAATATTCTTATGGTAATGTTTGTGGCTGGAAGTCAAATTAACAATTATCTATTTAAAAAATATTCTTAGCCTTTTCTTTATATTTATAAAATTCTCAAGATGTCTTAGTCCTCAGTAATTTCCATATTACAGTGTATCCAATTGGCACATTACTGCTCTTAATACTTCCCTTATTAATTCACCACCATTTTGAGGTCTGCTATGGAGCAGTGAGTTACCCACAAACACAGCAGTGACTTGGTAAGGGCAGGGAGTGTTCTTGAGTGGGTATCTCTGTTACCTAACACCTGGGAATAGGAAATTTTGACTGTTAAGATATACTCGTGGACTGTTGTTGCTTGTGTTGAGAGAGATAAGTCTGGTGAACCTGGAATCATTTGAGACATAAATGTAGACAAATATGATTAAAAAAAGGGTTTGTATGGAAAACTTTTTAAAAACAGTATCTTCTAGATAGGGGATAATAAAAGATTGATTTTTATATCATTAGAAATTTTATTGCAAACATTAGATATAATTTGTTATTTTACATGTGTAATATGAATTAGGTTTATATATAACCATTTTAATTTCTGCAATATTTTACTTCAGCAGCTGGAGGGAATATTGTCAGAGTGCGAACACCTGGGGCTGGTCAAATTAAAGTGATTGGGGCAAGTGGACAAACTACACAAATTCTTAGGGCTGGTCTCCCAGCTACAACTGCCGCCACCACTCCGGGAGGGATGTCAGGCATTGCTGCTTTGGCGGCAGCAGCAGCTGCTACCCAGAAGATTACAACCAATACTGGATCAGCGACATCCCCTACCTCAGTCAAAGTAGTGCAACCCAATACCCTAGTGACATCACAGGGGGTTAAGGTTGCTACAAGTCTTGCAGGACAAACTGTCAGATTAGTTTCACCTTCTTGTCAGGTAAGAAATTTTGATTTTTTTTTTTTTTTTTTTTTTCAGTTTTTAACAATTACAGTACTGTAGTTTGTTCCTACACAGATACAAAGCTCTTTTATTTTGTGTAAGCTCTGGCACACTCTTTTATGACTATATAGAAGAATTCTTGTGGGCATAACAAAATTGTATGGTTGCGCCATGTACCCACTAGCGCTCCGGTGAGATGATGCTATCGTATGCGCTGCCACTTAACTCTTGGGTATAACGACGAATGGTTACTGTTGCTGACCTCTCTCCAGTGCTTTTTGTGAACTTAACTCTTGGGTACCACAACGAATGGTCATCTGTTACTGGCCTCTCTCCTGTGCTTTTTGTGAAACTTTTCCTCTATTCTCAGAATGAGTATTAAACCTGGGTATATGCGAACCTGCAGCGGTCCTGAAGGTCATACTTGCAGCACCTTCGTGTACTGTAAAAATCAATCCCCATCCCTTGTGTGCTATGTCTTGGGGAAAGAGATGTGATGTGGATTCCCCTTGTGATGTTTGCAGGAAATGGTCGTCTTCCCAATGGGAGAAGTTGCAGGAAGAAGAAAACTAAACGGGATCGTTCCCCACCAACAGCTTCTCTTTTGAAAGGAGGAAAGTAACTGAAGCATTCTTTTTCAGCCCTAAACTTGTGTTTAACGAAGGATGATGGCCAATCCTTTGTTCATAAGTTTATTGATGAGGTGTCTCCTGCCATTCTTAGTGAGGCCGAAAATGCCGCGAGTGATCACAACTCTCTAACTATTTTACAAACTGAGGATAAAGCCTCGGTAGAAGTGCCTTTGATATCTCCTGAGTTTGAGAACTTTACTTGTTCTGCAATGAGTGTTTTAGGTTATGAGCAGTTGCTTATGGCAGATGTTGGGGACCAAGGAGATTACTCGCTGGTTTCATCTTTACAGGTGAGAAAAATGTTCTAACAGCATACACCGAAATGCATACCTTGTCATTTTGCAAGTGTAAACATGTCTCTCCTCATATGCCTCTCATCACTTTGTAGGATTCTTATTATCCACCTTTGAGTGCTTCTCATACACAAGCTCTCCTGCAACTCTCAAGAGGGAAGTAGTGAATGGAATAAGTTTCTCCTAGAAAATCAGGAACCCTTTTGGGTACTCCACAGGGTTCTGCAGGGTCAGCTTCTCCGAAGAGTGCAGTAGTGTTTCACCGTTCTCCTAATAAATTTTCTAGACAAAAGGATCAACTGTTTGTGTCTTATCGCCCTAGTGCCAGTGCTAACTTTGCAGTGTGTCCGTAGTCCCGCAAACAACCCGTGTCCTAGCGAGCATGCACCAGCTGAATGCAATGCCACTATTACGCATTCTCCAGTTGGCATGCCAACTGTACACGCTACCATCATTGTCGTCCTCCTGAACACTCATCCGCCAGTCAACGTATACCTAATAACAAACCTGTTTCTTCTCTACTATCTCCCTTGGAGGATGGCAACTGCTCATCTGTGATACATGGATCAAAACCTCCAAGTTATGGGGAAGAATCTAAAGTGTTAGACATTAGACCTTGTCCTCCATCTAATGAAAGAAAATGAAGTATGGAGCATTATCCTCCTTTTCCCAAGTGGTTTCTCCTGCTTCAGAGTATCGTATGTCACGAGGATATAAATGTCAGAGAACTAGTTCCCCTGCAACAGCTTATGCACTGCATAGGCATAGAACAGATATGCAAGTGGAAAGCTTAGAAAGAAGTGATGTGCATAAAAAAGATTACTGGTTGCAGAAACAAAGTGTTCGACACTTATCTGTTGAGAAGGGGATAAAATTCTATCTTCCTCCGCTGTCTTATTATGAGCCAGTGTCACCGGAAAGAAAATTTAATTATGAATATTCTAGATCTCCCTCGCTCTATTTATATGTCAAAGTTCAACAAGAACGCAAAGACATTCCCAAAAAGAACAGAAGTGCAAGGTTCATTCCTAAACAAGAACCTACTCAATCAGTGTACAGGCCTAAACATACGTCTCCAGCAGAACTCTCTGAGGACTCTTACTCCCTGGGAGGTTCCAGTCTCAGGGCCAAGGAGAAGGATCAAATTGTATAAATATAATGGGTCTTATTCACCATATTGACGGCCTAGGTGAAACCTCTCGCGCTCTTGTGGTTGCGAGACATGCCTTATTGACGGTTTCTTTCCAGAACCATAGAGGGCCTGTCATACGTTTGACATTCCCCTATCTAACCAAGCTAAGGATACTTTAGCTTTGTTGAATGAACAGATTTCAGTAGCATAGAACTCCTTGAGATTAAGTAGGTCATCAAGACTACCTCCGTTTCTCCCATCAGCACAAGTTTTACGTGCCTATAGGAACACACCCTAACCTTTTACCTATTGACCCAGATGTTGCTGCCCTTACACCAGGTACCTCCTATGAGTAGTTTATTCATCAAACGGCTGCCTTCTTTGCTTCTGAGTTGCAGAATCTAGAAGCTGCAGCTATGTCAGCCTTCCTCCTATTCTCGAATAGGAACTACTTGGAAATGAAAGTGTCATACCTACCATTACTCCATTTCCTGGATACTGTCCAAAGTCAGTAGTGTTAATGAATGACAACATGACTGTAGTGATATATACATCAACAAGCAAGGAAGCTCTCTCACCAACTTTGCCAATTGGTGGTAGGGATGCAACATGTGGATCAGGTGAACATCGTTCAACTCTCAACCTGTTTCATTCTTGGGGAAAATGGTTATGATAGCAGACAATCTGAGTTGACTGGGGATGATAGATGGTTGAGAATAGTCTTTGAATCCTAAAGTGGTGAGGGGTCTCCTGCCTTTGTTTAGCATACACCTGAAGCACAAACTAGCATTGTATTGTTCTCCAGTCCCGGACCCAGCAAAGGTAATGGAGGAAGCCTTTCAACACCCCAGGGATGAGATGGATGTCTAAGCCTTTACTCTTTTCTGCATAATCCATCAGGCTTTGAACCAAAAAAACTGCATTACAAAATTTAATATCAACGCAAGTAGTGCCAAAGTGGCCTCAAGTGGAGTGGTATCCAGGTCTTTTAAGATTTGCTCATAGAAGCTCCAAGAGAGCTTACAACCTGGTCCAACCTTCTTTGACAACCTCACATGAAAAATTTCAATGAAGCAGGTTATTGCCTGTCTCTGGCATTGACGTTGTTAGTTCTTTTTGCATGTTTCATGAGATTTTTCATAGATCTGACCATCCTTTGCATTCAGATCTTCCCAAACTGCACCATCCAGTAATAGGCGTTCAGTTAATTCAAAGTGTTTCCTTATCATTCATAATATTCTAGAAGTTTTATTCCACCTGTGATCAGTTTGTGGAATGATTTTCCTGATCTGGCAGTTGAATATGTGGAACTTCTGAAGTTCAAACTCGTTGCAAATGTTTTTTTGTTGAACAGGTTAGCAGAAGTCTCATAGTTTATGTATGTTTGATATAATTTAATGTTAATGATCTTGAGATTGTTACATTCTGCTTTTCCAGCTCGGGTTGTAGCTTGGCTAGCTATAATAATAGTAATAATATGGTAATAGACCAATATATGATAAGTTACTGGGACAGAAAGGAAAATGATGCCATAGAACTGTCAATTCTATTAACTCTTTTACCCCCAATGGACGTACTGGTACGTTTCACAAAACTCATCCCTTTACCCCCATGGACATACTGGTACGTCCTTGCAAAAATCTGCTATTTACATTTTTTTTTTTGTTGCATATTTTTGATAACTTTATGAAAAACTTCAGGCATTTTCCAAAAGAATTAGACCAGCCTGACCTCTCTATGACGAAAATTAAAGCTGTTAGAGCAATTTGAAAAATATATATTGCAAAATGTGCTTGAAAAAAAAAAAATGCTTGGGGGTTAAGGGTTGAAAAGTTCCAAATAGCCGGGGGGTAAAAGGGTTAAGCAAGTCATAAATCCCTCAAAATATATTCTCACCATAACTGCCAAACTAATTATAGTCGATTTACCCCTAAAGCATTATGGTACACAAGAAATAAGCTAATTCTGCATAAGCAACAGAATAAAATAGTACAATTGAACAATTTTATTTGAATAAGTTTAACGAACAAACAAACCATTTCGTCATTCCAACATATGCAGGAAAGATTTTCAGATGTGCACTGACTGTAACTTGGAATATTTTTCCAATTGCGACTGTGTGTCCATAGTTTTATATAATGACTTATTACATAGAATTTTACGTTATTGTAGGATTGGCTAAATATATATCCCCTTAGAAGTGACTATTTAATGTCATTTTCAGGTTTTAAACACTCAGGGGGCTACTGTGACTGGACAAGGAGGAAAACAGTTCATTTTGCAGAAGAGTGGGGTAGCTGGTTCACAACCACAGATTGTGACCTTGGTCAAGACCAGTAAAGGTCTTACTCCTGTGAGTACAAAAGAATTTGCCCGATTGTAGTATTTGTCTTTGCATGTATTGGTGGATATTATTCTTCTCAGATGATAATCTTGTTTTGTTTTTCTTACAAAATATTTCTTTAAACACACACTAAGTCACAACCATATTAAAAAGTTTTCTTTGAAGTAATTAATGAGTAAGATGAAGTTTCAGTTGATATGTAGGTAACATTATTAAGAAACTTCTGAGGAAGGTCTAGAGGGAAGGAAACTCATTTTACGAGTGAAATTATACGAGTTGGAAACAAATGCTACTATGAAAGAAGTCAGGAATGAAAAGAAGAGCAATAGAGCCATTTGCGAAAATTGACCAGTAAAGGTCTTACTCCTGTGAGTACAAAAGAATTTGCCGATTGTAGTATTTGTCTTTGCATGTATTGGTGGATATTATTCTTCTCGGATGATAATCTTTTGTTTTTCTTACAAAATATTTCTTTAAACACACACTAAGCCACAACCATATTAAAAAGTTTTCTTTGAAGTAATTAATGAGTAGATGAAGTTTCAGTTGATATGTAGGTAACATTAGTAAGAAACTTCTGAGGAAGGTCTAGAGGGAAGGAAACTAATTTTACGAGTAAAATTATATAAGTTGGAAACAAATGCTACTATGAAAGAAGTCAGGAATTAAAAGAAAGCAATAGAGCTATTTGAGAAAATTGAAACTATTGCTTCTCTAGCTAAGAAAAAGACAAATGTTTCTATTAGTAAAATCGAAGTAAAATTGTTAAATACACAAGATATAATTTAGATGAACAGCAGTAAAAGTTGAGCAAACAGAGAAATGTGACGCTTAAGTGTTTTATGGCCTGGAGAGATTCAAATAGAAGTGAAGGTTCCCTTTAGTTTCTCAGAATTGAAAACTTAATGTAAAATCAATTTAGATTTATATGTAGCATTCACCTAGAAATCCTTTATATTTTATTTTTGTCTGTCGCATAATGTTTTTGAGAGATTTTATTGTAATTGGAGGAGAGTGTGATGTTTTTAAAATCAATTTTTTGGTCAAATTTTATATACCTGTATGATTAAATGCTGTTTTTGGAAATTCTCTCCAGTGACCTTTCATATTCACTTAAATTTCTTGCCATTAATGAGGGTATAAGCATAGGTCAAGTTTAATATAGATTTTGACTGTATTTTAAATCTGAATGTCATACAAAATTAACGAATCTGATTAATTGCCATATATAAGATCAGTATTAGTATAGAGGAGTAATTAAAAGGCTGGTTTGATAACTACTTCCTTGATTAGTTTTCTCTTTTGGGAATAAGAGTAAAATACTATAGAAAATTCTTTACCCAGTACCCAAATTCTTGTGATAACTTACTGAATTCTATGCAATTAATTGTACAGTTTTGCAGGTTTTAATCTTAAAACATTGATTTTATCGAGTTGTTTAAATACATTTCCATCATGAAACTTTCTCTTTCGTATTATTTGGTATTATCTTGTTTTGCTAAAGTTTTTTTAATTTATATAGGAAATATTTATTTTAATGTTACTGTTCTTAAAATATTAAATTTTTCCTAGTTTCCTTTCTTCACTGGGCTATTTTCCCTGTTGGAGCCCCTGAGCTTATAGCATCCTGCTTTTCCAACTAGGGTTGTAGCTTAGAAAATAATAATAATGATATAACTGAATATACTGTTGTTACAATTCCTAAGCTGTAATCTTGGTAGGAATGAAATATATATTGAAATTGCCTACCATCAATGTACTGTACCATATAGCTTCAGTACTGTATCTTCAAGATATCCAATTATGTTTCTTCCAAACCAAATCCTCATTTTATTACTTGCAACATTTAATAATTTTGTTCAATATCTTGGCTTCCACTTCCTTTTTACTGTTAATGTATTTATATGTCCC
Source organism: Palaemon carinicauda (assembly GCF_036898095.1). Lineage (NCBI taxonomy): Eukaryota > Metazoa > Arthropoda > Malacostraca > Decapoda > Palaemonidae > Palaemon > Palaemon carinicauda. The sequence goes on along the minus strand of NC_090768.1, from coordinate 36,984,343 downwards.
CTACACAGGGCTCGAGTAGATTAACCGTGTTGCTCATTCTCACTAGTATTTCTTATTAGTTTATTTTAGCTTTTGTAATTCTACAGCGGACATCTTGATCCTTAGCTTAAGAATTTGTTTCATAGGGACTATTGCTATGACTTCTTATCCCCTTAAAATTTTCCCAAATATAGGTATCCATGGTGTAGCTGGGGTTGATTTTTTTTATAGAAAATTATTGATTTTAAGATGAAAGCTTCTATATGTGAGGGCAAGGGGCAAGGCTTGTATGGAAGTAGGTAAAGAAAAGGACCCATTCCTTTATTCAATGGGCTTTGTTTAGCCAGATAAGATCACAAAGTTTTTGATGGAATTGTTTGATATTGTTCTTAGTCATGCAAAAAGTCTCAGGCAAGGTAATGGTCTGTATTTTGGTATATATTTTCACTCCAACAAAAAAGATTATCCTATTTAGTTCTCTTTTAACTCTGCATGAAAATTTAGTTTTAAATTGCACTGATTTCTGACATACAAGAAGAACTTTAGTTACAAGCTAAGTTTAGACGAAGGTAGTAATCTTCAACTTGAGGAAATGTTAATTTTACTATCAGACAGTAATTACTAAGAAATTATCGAGTATTTTTATTTGCAGATGTCCAAAGTTAATCTTGTTCAGAGTAAACCTGGTGTGGGTGGACAAGGAGCAACTATAGTTAAACTTGTGACCACTCAAGCAGCAGGTGCTGGCAAACCCATCATGACAACATCAACTACTCAATCTGGCCAGATCCTGAGCCTTCAAGGCGGCACTCCAACCACCGTGAAAACTGCTGTACAAGGGCAGAATATTGTAATAGCAAAACAACAGGTATTTGTCTTTTGGTGGTTATACTTGTGATGAAATTGATTATCCACTAAGGATTCTACCTTTTCATGGTGATTGATATAAACACTTGAAATCTCTTATGAAAAAAATACTTAGTATTATTGTAATTTTTCCTATTTGGTTATCAAGTACTAAAGGCTAAATAAACTGAATTTCTTTTAGATGATTATGAATATTTGATTGCCTTTTCTCTTGCTCTTTAATACAAAACCTTGTGTAGAGTAATGGAAACTATTATAGTATTTGCCTTTCTTCTAGCTTGGTACCGCAACTGTTGGAGGGAAGCAGACTATTGTTATAACCAAACCCGGAGCAGCTGGTGCAAGTGGAATCAGACCTCAAACATCACAAATTATTGTTGTAACAACTGCCTCTGCTATCAGAACACTGCAAACCACAACTACAACTACATTAGCTGGAGGACAGCCTGCTCAGGTTAGAAGCTGAAACTGTTTTTACCTTGGCCTGTCTTTAGAAATCCATAGAACGATAGACAGTTGAGACATAGTTCCTTCCCTTACCATCACACTTCCTGACATTAATGTTGTCCCTTAAATGGTGTTGTAGGTGCCTGCTGGTGGTGGTGGTGTGAAAATGGTAGTGGTATCATCTGGGGGTGCTAGTGGCAGCACAACTACCCAGTCTGCCACAAAGCCCATGACCATTACGGTGGCAGGGCAGGCCGGGCAGCAGGCTGGTGCCAACACCAAGACAGTCACCATAGCTGCCAAGTCTGGCACACCTAGTACCACCACAACTCTCCTCAACACTGGGTCAGGCCAGATCATTGCTGTTCCTGCCCAGGGTTTGCTGCAATCAGGGCAGCAGGTGAGCACATTATCATCAGTCCCCAGTTTATTATCACCCGATAAGCAGCTCATTTTACATGTTTATTTAGGAATATGGAGTTTTATATATTTATATAGGAATTGAGTTCTCAAGTTATACTTCATATAACTTGTCTTGGTCATTGTCACTAAGGTATGATAACCATTACTTGTTTATAGAATGAGAATTTTTTTTTTTTTAAATCTTAAAACTACTGAAACAGCTACCCTACTTATGATATAGAATTCATGTATTTTTACAAGGTTTTGACTTTAAGAACACTGGAACATTAATTAAAGATAAAGTTACGGTAGTAGGACTACTTACTGTAAACAAACCAGAAGAAATGGGGTAAATTCTGTCAAGAAATTTTCTAGATTTTAATTTAAAAAGGAAAAATATTACATGCATTTTTATATACGGTAGTATTTTTTCATATTTTCACAATTGAGATGCGTAAAGAATAGTGTCATATAATGAATATAGCTTAATAACGGCATAAGTTATAAGAACGTATATACATAGCTTATTGATGACACATAACCAGGGGAGAATAGCTAGAAAGAAAATACTATAAAAAAGACCTTAGGGAATGTTTTATTTAGGGATATAGTGTGTCAATTGAGATTGTGGAGATTTGGTATGTTATACAGCACAAATATATCCCAGCCGGGTTATTTTTCTCGCCAAAAGTGAAAGTTTCGATAAATGGTTACTGAAGTGTTTAGTTTGGTAAGAAAGTGAAATAGGTTAGGAAAGAAAATGAAAGATATGTTGCAAATGACTTGGAAATTTTAGGTATGCTGTATAGCTTTCAATAATTTATTCCGTAATTTCTTGGATTTTTTAATATGAAAATTATTGGGGAATTTCAAATATGCCCAACGTAGATGAATACATTACATTAGTCATGTCAGAATTCAATTAAATGACAAAAAATAAGGTTGTATTTCACATGACCGAAAATTTGCTTTGTATACAGTACAGTACTTAATTTTTCTGTATACATTTGATAAGCTGTGGTAAAAAAAATTGTATCTACTTCTATTCAATATTTTACTCTGGAAATCAAGTTACCCAGTGTTAAAGCACCAGGAATTATAATAAGACCAAAAACAATTATAGGGACATACTTTAAATAGGGTATTTAAAAGGTTAAACAATAATTGAGGGAAAAATTTGGTAATGAATTTTTCCAAGTTACAAGCATAAGAAAAAAAAATATTTTGTAGAAATAGAAAAAGACAAGTTGTGTGTGTGATGGTAAAGTATTTGGTTTCTTAATTAGTTCCCCAGTGAGAGTTTACTTGATAATTAGATATTTTAACTAACAGGCATTCCAACTGTCTCAATGTCTCAGATTTGGTAATTTGACTAACATTACTAACTGGAAAAAAGTTTATTCTTATATGCTATTAAATTCTTCTTTAAAGGTGCTTACTAGACTTATATTATTTTTAAAAAATTAGTTACAATTTAGTGCAATACAGAAACTATTGATGAGCTGAAAATGTTTAGAGTTGTGTTCGGTACAGTACAGTATCTGTAATTGAGGTTGAAATTAGAATTTAGCAATTTTTAAATTAGAAATGTTCTGCTATTACATGATTTATTTGCTAAGTATCGTTTATGTATTAGATGGAATTCCCTAAACTATTTTTTACCTGTCCCTACCAATGTAGTATTAGTGGTATTTTCTTCTAATAACTGGACAATTTTCCTTATGAACAATGCAAAATCATCTTTGAATTGTATAATATTGGCTAACTTTATTGGTTTCTTAGGAAAGCACTTTATATTGTAGGATTTTCCTAATATAGTGCTGTGTGTAACTATAGCATTTTAGAATATCTGATATGCTGTTGATGTTTTCTGTGTTTCCATTTCAAAAGATCCTTTTGTTTACTGACTAGACTAGTTATCAAAGTCCTAAAGTTGATAGTGCCAGTGAGATGTTTATCCTAAATGTTATATAATTGATAAAGTAATTTTGCTAGAACATTCACAGTTGTTGTTTATAGTGGTAGATTTTTTTGCTTGCAAATATTTTCAGATATTGCAGGTAACTTAACTCTTAATTTCCAATTAATAGAATCTCTTTATTTTGATGTTCCACCTATTTTAACATCTTTAAAAAACAAGTTAGTTTTGTTTTTCAAATACTGAAGTAAGTCTGGAAAAGGTTACCATGGTGTGTTGATATACGCACTTAATAGTCCCAACAGTATTTTACTTCCTTTTGAAATAAATGAAGTGTTTGTCTAAAATATTTTCTTTGAAAGTTATATAAAGTAAATGTGCAACATGTATTCTTTTTATTTTTTTCAAAGGTTTGATTTTTAACAATTTAATTCTTATGCTATTGCTTACTGCTTTTTGATAGCGTTACATTATTTTACACTGATATTTACCGCCTTGTCATCAGTTAACGAATAGGTTGTACACATTTTTTTTATTACACAAAACCAGGTGTCCATACAACCCCATTAATAAGATGCCTCATTTCCCTGAAGAAAATCCCAGTTGCACCCTCTTGATGCATCAAGATAAAGCAGCTCTCATTATGTCTGGTCAAATTCCCCTTTGATGCTCTCAGCATCTCGTCATTTCTTTATAGAATCATATTTATGAATAGGATGAGCATGGGAAAGTGTCTTGTACAATAGGTTTCAGCTCGCTGTGGAGTGAACGCAACGGTTTATACTAAGCAGGAACAAAATAAGTCTTATTAGGCTTTTAAGGCTTCTCTACAGTTCTATAAACCTCTCCAATGTTTATATTGTTTCTCTCTTAAAGTTTGGTTAATAACGCCACTTACTCCCCAAAACCAAAATGTGTAGAGTTTTCTTTTCCAACTTACTAAGCCCTGGACAGTCTAGCGGCCAATGGTTATGACAATGGTTTGAGTATGCTGTATCATCTTTTGTTTTTGTCTCTGTTGTACTTTTGTTGATTGGTGGAGCCGTGATCTCCTGATTACTTAGATTTTTATTGCTTTGAGATTCGCGTGGATTAGTTAGTAATTACTGCTGAGATTGTTGAAGGGAATCTTTTCTGGGTAATCACGATCTGCGTTCACTATGATAGAAAATCGTTGTTAGGAGTGTGAAGGCCTTACTGTTCCTCTATGGAAAAATGTGTTTTTGTGGTTGTTGATTAAGTTAATTATCGTTCTTCCTGTTTATTATAGGGAAATCGAACATCTTGGCAGTAAAGTGTAAGAAGAATTCATCCTTCTTTCTTGTTATATTTTGGTAAATTCAAACCTTGTCAGTCAAGCTGGAAAAACTAAATTCTTCCAACGAATCTGTCAGTATGTCTAGAAATTTGGAATTGTTGGGGAGATAGACTTTCTTTGTTTACTATGTTTACATCGCTGGAACCCCTAAAACTAGGTGTGCCAAAGTTCTTTCAAATTCTCTTTAGAAAATGAAGTTAGTATTATTTTGAGAACACCAAGTTGTCCTCTGTCCAAGAATGTGATATCTTTTCTTAAAAGTTTGGTCCCTGAGAAATTTTGTAGTATTTGAGCTAAACATCTAAATTAGCTGAGCTTCTAGAGAGAAGCAATGTGAACATCATATAGGTATAAAAATAAATTTTATCAAAATAAAATTCCTTTAAAACTTAGATTCTTAGGAGTAAATTTTTTTTTCTCAAGAGGTAAATGTCTAGAATTCAGTGATATTTAGGTTATGTAATATGTAAAGAAATATATTTTGGCTACAATCATAAATTACAAGAATTTCAGAAGAAGAAATATTTGGTTTACTGGCTTATATGTTGAAAGGTGAATTAAATGCTCACAACACTAAGCTGTCAGTATAAAATTACTATGTAAATGGAGTCTGCATGGATATGTCCATTCAGGTTTAATTTGCTCAAAACTATGGTTTTTTTATCATAATTATTTTTTCAGGCCTTGACTATTGGGGGTAAACCTGTAACAGTACAAGTAACAACTGCTGGTGGCCAGAAAACAGTAACTCTGGTGACTTCGCAAGCAAGTAACAGTGCAAATTCTACAGCAACTTCAAGTTGTACCACAACATCATCTGCAAATCAACCTTCCACTTCAATCACTGGTTCTGGCGATGGACCAGTGACCTCCGATGCTGCTTTAGCAGCTTTGGCAGCAGAAGCTGGCCTTATTATGCCAACAGGGGAGGGTGAGCAAACTGAGCAGACAGCTGCAGTAGCCTCATCTTCCCAAGACCAGAATGAAGCAGCTAATAGTTCAGCACAAAATGTGTCAGAAGGACAAATTATGGAAGGTACACAATCTAATGAAATTGTAAAATCTAATGTAAATACAGAAGTCATGGAAGATGGTGAAGCCAAAAAAGTAGAAGGAATTAGCGCAGCCTCAAATGACAACGGAGAAAGTACAATAAAACAAGAGCCAATGGACACAGAAAACACCGGAGAAATCAATAATGCAGGTACTTCAGGTGTAGAAGGTGGAGAGACTACAGATCCTTTAGCTACGTTAGCATCTGCAGCTATTAATTCGTCTATGAGTACAACAACGGCTATAAAAACTGAAGATACAGCTACAACCCTTGCAAATGGCATTAAACAAGAGCCTGTAAGTTTTATATCTTTACAAAGCTTTTCAATACAGTAATTACAGTACCTCTAGAAAGTTTTAGAAGTGTGTAAAAGTGAAATTTCTGAGAGATGAATTTTCACATTAAATTATCTTTAATAATAATTTTCATACTAAATCTCTTAATGGTATTTGTAATTTGTATGATTTTCTTTCGTTTGCAGGGTGAACTAAAGAAACCAGAAACTGAATGGTATGATGTGGGAATAATTAGAGGGACTGTGTGTACTGTCCAAGCCTATTATCTGCCAAGTGAAACTGATGCCCACAAAAATGAATCTTATACTGATGCTGAAGGTGAAGTTACTGAAAGGAAGGCCAGTGGCATAGAGGTTAAGCTACAGCCAGGCACTGCCTATAAGTTTAGAGTTGCAGGAATCAATGCTTGTGGCAGAGGCTCTTGGAGTGAAGTGTCTGCTTTTAAGACATGTCTGCCAGGTTACCCTGGTGCTCCATCAGCTATAAAAATCTCCAAATCCTCTGAAGGAGCACATTTATCTTGGGAGCCACCTCAGAATGCAGCAGGAGACATTGTTGAATATTCAGTGTATTTGGCCATCAGAAATGCAGCTACTCAGCAGCAGGTGAGGAAAGTAAGAAAACTTAAAATCATTTTAAAGATGTTTGTCCTAGAACAAAATATGTTTTATTTTCTTCAGAAATAGGACCTCTTGAAAGTATGGAAGCCTTTTTGATCAAAGAATTATTTTGATTTTTAATGAAGAAAGTATTGGCTCTTTAGGTATTATCTGGTAAATTTAAAACAAGGGTGTTTTTCATAATTTTGAATGTCAGGAAACATTAAGGAAAACTATAGAAATGGAATGCTACTTTAGATTTGAGTGTATTTATATAATATCTTTTACAGTTGCAGTATGTACATAATCTAAGGTGGGAATGTATGCATAATTGTTGTGGACATGAGTAATTGTCAAGCCCAAAGGTGTTAATTTCTCATGTGGAAGTATTTGAAAAGGTTTCCTCCTTTTTAATGTCTTTTCTATTGTTTTGCATGTTAAGTGTCAGTCAAGTTGCCCGTAGTACATGTAATCTGATAGTTTTTTTTTTTTTAACCTTTCTGAATATATGGTTCTTAGAGGAATGGCTTATTTTTTTTTTATAAATATCACTTAGTAAAATAAAAGTTCAAATATAGAATAATTATGTTCATGATAGCAATGAAAGAACACTTTCATTTGTTCCAGTACCTGACCTCTGGCCTAAATGTTATACTGTACTATTCTCTCAAAGGATGAAACATAGGGAGTGTCTTTATTTTAGTTTGTCATTCATAGTGCATGAAGGTAAATTAATTTAGATTTGGAATTATTTATTGGAAGCTCTACCTCCTGATGTTTTCCTAGCTCTTACGTCTACCCTATCATCTGTCTTCATTTGCCTTACTCTTTTTTGTATGGTAAGTGAACTATTGAAAAAATCCTAGTACTATAGAGTGAGAAGCAAGAAATTTGTGTATTAATTTATGATTATTAATTTACATAATTGTTACAGGAGACCAGTAGTGGTGGTGCACACCTAGCGTTTATGCGTGTGTATTGTGGCGCCATCAACCAGTGCACGGTGTTAAATACACAATTAGCTGCAGCACATATTGACACCACTAACAAACCTGCCATTATATTTAGAATAGCAGCAAGAAACGACAAAGGTTATGGTCCTGCTACACAAGTCAGATGGTTACAAGGTAGGTTTACTTTTGATTTCTTTGGCTTGGTGGTTGATGAGTTGTTCATGTACATAATACAATATAGTGTTTCCTTTTATAATTATTACGTTTTAGTAATACTAATATATATGCTAATTTTACTTGGGATAAGCAAAATTCTAATATAGATTTATTGGTATTTTGTTAGAAATTCAAGGTAAAAGTTCTGAATTTTTATAAATTTAATTGATGGAGTAATTAGCCAGTCTATAAAGGGAACATGTAACCTGAAATTGTTAACGATTTAAATATATACTCTAGTTAACCCTAATTATCTGAATTTTCTCTTATAGCAAAACCCAGAACATAAAATGGAAAATAACCTTAAATTTTTTACTTTACTTTATTCTTGGAAATATTTTTAGTACTGTATTGCTACATCATATAACTTGTCAAACCAAACCACTATTAAAGTCATAATGTTATCAAAGATTAGATTCAAAGTTGTTAGTAAATTTAATGAAAAGTTAAAATTTTAAAATTGAAATGATTTAGATTTTTTTTGTGAAGATTATATTTTTTTTTTCTTATCAAAATTGCACACATACAAAGGGTAAAATTGTATTTCTAAATCTGCTACATAAAATTTATCTGTTATTCTAAAGCTTATAAATTAACGAATAAAATTTGCTCCATGGGTGGTAGGAACTCTTAAGAAATATTTTAGCAGCACAGTGGGTGTCCTGGGAATTGACAATGTATAACAACTAGTAGGATAGAATTTAACTCGTATCAAGAAAATGCCATAATAAAGCTATAGGCTTTATCAAAGTCAACAGTTCACAGAAAAGAATTAGTAGTTATATTCATCCCTTAGAATTTCAGATTTAATGTTTCTTTGTAACAGGTGAATTTTTTTTTTTCTTACTTTCACCCTTTTTATTTGAAAGGAAGATGTGGAAATATAAAAAGACCTTATTTAATGAGGATTTGTTTCAAGATTATCTAAAAAAATTTGACTTTAAAACCATGAGATAATATATCTTGACATGAAGTATATATCTAAGGATATCTGTTTAAAAGAAAAACTGTCCCTACTAAACTTGTGTTTTCATGGTGAGTAAATGGCATCCAATAACATTCAAGGAAAAGAATTTGTCCCACTAAGTGTTCTTAGTAGCACATTCTTAATAGCAAACAACAGAATTACAAAGTAGTATTAGAAATAATTTCAATATTGTTACTTAATTAGGTGCATAACAGGCCAACTCCCAAGCCATTTCAGTAAAGGAGCTACTATAATGCCTAAAAATCTTGAACTTTGATTACTAGCATAATGCAAATAGCAAGTTACTTTTTAAACCACTTCTAAGGAAATTGTTGCCTATAATAAAAATTTTAAGTAAATATTCAAATAATACCTTGTTAAAGAAAATAGTATTACTCCTAGAGCCTTAACACAGAGGTTCCATTAAGCAGTTTGTCTTCAGTAAAAAAAAAGATGCCCATAACTCATTATACGTATAATAATGCCGTGTTGGAACCAGTAGCATCATTCAAGTAACAATATATGAAAAAAATTACACCAGGATAACTGTAATTGAAGAATTGCAGTTTTGTAAATTATATAGTTCAGGGTTGGGACATTCAATTTAATTGGTGTATATTACTCACGGTCCAGATATACCAGTCAGCGTACCGATTTTAAGCCTCTTCTGCGCACCTAAGTCATCTGAAGGGGCTTAGTGTTAGCGAGACCCATTAAGAACGTAGATCTATCACACAGTCAATGTAAATAAAACAACATTTTACCTTTGGAAAATAAGTTACAGCTTTCATTTTTTTTTTTCTTATGGCCTCCCTGCATGGTTGTCCTTGAGGTTTTCTATACTTTATCAAATTATTAAGATATCGCATTCGAAAATATAACGATATCTTAACAAAAAAAGCAATAATATCGTCAGGAACTTCAATACCAGACTCTTTTAATTCTAAATAAAGCTTTGTAAAACAATTTTTTCCCTCCATGAGAGCTTCCCCGTGTACAGCATTAAAAATTTCGCTCATTATTAACAAATGTGAAAAAAACTGACCAGAAGGTGCATGTAATTCCCCCCAATTAACACATGCTATCCAAGTATCATTCCTTAGCACTTCTTGTCTTATTTCCTAACTCGGGATATTTTACACAAAATTTCTTTACGATATATTTATCAATGTATTTAAGAGCTTCTTCCTCAATTACTCCGCCAATATCTTTCTTTATTTGCTCTCAAAAGGTCTTCTTCCTCGTCTAAAGCATCTTTCTCTAAATCAAAATCTAAATTTCTGAATATCTGCGTTGTTAGGCATATTTCTAACGCTAAGTCCCTTTCTTTCGTTATAGATTCATCGTCTTTGGCTGATTCATGAGATTTTTCAGCAGTGGTGATATTACTCTTTTCACTTGATACTCTAATTTCCTTTCCTAGTAAAATTTTTTTTAGCCAAAATTTAAAGTTCACAGCATAAGGATGATCATAGTGCCCATCCATTTGCCTTATACACCCAAAGAAATGTTCAAGGCAATCTTGATTTAGTCTTTGTGTGAGTAGGTAGTCAATACTATAGGAGCTTTTTAACATATCAAACAAAGCAATGGTAGATTTACATGATAAAATTATTCCTTTCTGAAACTTGAAAAGACTTTCTGTATTAGGATTTTTAACTCATAGTATTCATTACCTTGATTACCTTGAGCAGTGTACCTATTTGTTTTTCTACATCAATACCAAAAGCATTGCTTTTACCAAACTCTCCAAACATGGAGGAAGAATTCATTATGTCGAACCAATCATTTATTAAAAGAATAAAATCAGATGTTTGATTCCAGTTTTGACACTCCAACTGTCCCTTTTCCCCTAAATATTTTAATGAGTTGGCACATGATCTAGACAGTAATTGAACTGTTAATTTAACGCGCTGTCTTTGTTGACCTGTTACAGTTAAATGCATTTCATTAATCTTATCTGCAAGCCCATATTCTGTTTTGGTTTTATTAAACATTTCCCGCATGCCATCATCTGAAATACACTCTCCAGTCTTGAGGAAAAAACTGGAGTCAATAAAATTATTTATAACTAATTTAATTAAATGTGGAACATCTGAGAAAACAAAAACTTCTCTTTCTGCCTTAGGATTTTTGAAAGATATCCTATTTTCAAGAGGGTCAATGTTAAGGTGTTTCCACATACGCAGTTACTTGGCATTATTAGTGACGGAATGAATGAATGAATAAAATGATAATGGACACTGCGTCTCCTATTGTTTACGTTACCTCTATAGGTAGCTAACTAAGGTAACGGTCCTTTGTTTTGTTTACCCACGTGTGTGAGACGGGGAAGCTTGACGTCACAGTATGGGTGATTCACAGCTTAAGCTGCGCGTTGGCTGACCTGGTATATATAGACCTTGATATTACTGATATTTATTTAGCTTCAAGTTTAGATTATGAAGTTTGTTTTGCTTTATATTTATAGGATGATTTTCTAAGACTTAAATGTTTGTAATCCACTAACAGATTCAGTGACTGGCAGCAGTGCTGGAGGCCCAAAAATAGTTATGCGAAGACCTGCTTCAGACAACAGATCCCCTGTGGCTGTTAAAAAGTTTAAGGCAGATGACTCCGCACTATAGTAATAAGTTGATCTTTATTTTAATGAGTAGACAGATTTTTAAAAAGAAAACCACTTGAGCCCTAGAGACTAAACGTAATGAAGGATATTAACCTGATGATATTGTGTGGCAATAGAGTGCATAAACGTGCACTTGTACCGAGGTGTGTTTGATAACACATAGAGAGATATCTAGGTAATTCCTGAATAGACTTAGGGAAACCTTTTTATGAATGAAAGGTAACCAAATTATGCAAAAGATGAATGATGTCCTTGGCTGTCCCTTTGGAGTAAAGTATATTTCTTTTTTATAATTGTGTATTGTCATGAGATAACATGAAGTTTTCTCTTTCACATGCACTTCTAACTGTATATACAAATATATATATATAAATAAATTATATATATATATAAATTATATATAAGACTAGCTGTTTTCACAGCTAGCAAATGCAAGTGTTGTAACTTGATGATCTGAACCAAATATGTTGTTAAGTGATAAGTGGGTCCCGTATAGCCCATGATTTCATTTAATTTATATATATACTGTAATGTACACTTAAGGTCCATCCAAACAACTGTTAATTTTGTGTAAATGTCAGTGTCATTGCTTTATACCTTTTTAGCTTGTAAGTATTTTTAAGGCATTCATTGAATGTCACAAACACGTTTTCCAAAGTTGAGAACTTTGTGAGGATCCCTGCTCTGTCTTCGTCTCTTTCATGCATCCCGGAGGATAATATTTTTACCATGAGAGTCCCACCCTTCCTCTTTCCTACTCTGGATGCCTGGAATCGACTGTAAATTTGCATTATATAATTGGGGTAATTTTTTCAGCAAACAGCCAGTGAGTGAGCTGTGACTCCTTTTGTTTTCCCCCCCATTTTCTTTAATTGGTTAGGTTGATTATTTATATTGGCCAGATAGAATGGGTGGAATATTTTATTTAAAAAATATTGCTGCTTCTAACATTTCTCCACAATCAGTGGCCAGCATGCTTGCATCAGTTGTGTTCAGTTGCATTGCAGTACTTAAATCTTCCTGGCACAGGATTTTGGACATGTGCTCTACATTTTTACTTCCCCTAAACTATATGTATTTAATTTAATTTCCCGTTCAACTTTCACATTTTATCAATTCGGCATTTTTAATTTTCGTTTGACAAACTAGTTTTAATTTTCAACTTTTCTGTGCATTATTAATGATGATGTTTTCTATGAAAGTGTCAGTAATCAACTTCGGATATGAGCACAAATATAAATATAGTTTTGTTATCTTGTATATATTCTCATCCTTGATCATTTACTTGGCCATGTGTTTCAAGAGTTTGAGTTATTTTTAGCTTACTGGAAAAAGGAAAAAAAAAAAGCTACAGTATTTGCAAATCTGTTCACCTAATTTTTACGTGAGAATAGGAGGCTCAACGTTTTACTTCCATTGGTACTCTTAGAGTACTATAATTGCATCAAGAAAAAAACCACTGAAAAATCTAGTTTTTATAGATTTTTCACTGCCAATTTGTGTTGAATTTATTTTGTTGGTTTTTATTTAGTTTAGGATCTTGTGATTTCTTTAAAAAAAATTGTAATGTGACATGAAGTGAAATGTTTGTACTACTTGTGTTACCTTATTTTACCTTTCTTTCCTCAGAATTATTTTTTTCTGTTAAACTTTTGCTACTGGTTTGTTACTATCATAGCGTCATTGATGTTTTCCTTTTTCTTCAGGTGTTTTATGTTTTAAATATTTTTGTTGTAAATATTCCCGTTTTTCATGCACCTTGATATTTAATCTTTGGTTACTCGTAGTTTTACATTACATATGATAATTATTTTGAAATGTATTGTCTTGTCAATTAATTATTAGAAGCAAGGGCTTATGCTTTTCTGTTTTGAGAAATCTGATCACTCCCCATTTCCTGCATATCATATTTTCTTACAATAGGGAAAGCATCGACCCCAATATATTTATAGTTTACATCAATCATTGTAGATACCATCCCCTTGTAAGATTACTGAGAACAAGCTAACTGTTTTTATAATTGTAGTATAGATTGTTAAATTGGAGGCATCCCCTGCTTACCTAGTTGCCCATATACTTTGTGTTGGGTTTTAAATTTCAAGGAAAGTACAAACAAAGTGTGTAATGTCTTTCTAGATTTTGGCTGGCTAGCAGGTTCATGTGGCGTTTTCCACTTTCTTCCAGGCCTCTCAACATGCCTCTTGCCAGTGTCAATTAAAGAGCTTAATTAATTGTGTATTTAATGAAAGAAGATTTGTATTTAGTTCAAAGGAGGTAGATTGGGGTTCAACTCGCATAGAGTTTGCTTCTCGGTTTTCTTTAAAACAAAACATTTAGCAATTAGGATAGTACAGTCTATTGAACTCCGTTTGAAATAAAAGTGGAGGCAATCTCTTTGTACATAAGATATTCTAGTGTTTATTTTCTAATTATATGAGAGAGGAACACAAGGTTCAATATGCAGTGACAGCCTGGATGGGAAATGGCTCCAGTACCTGACCAGATATTAACACATTATTGGTGTAGGGTGGGTTCAGGTCATCATGCGGCATTCACATCGAACCCATCCTCCACCAATGAATAATTTGCTAACACAGTTTCTCTAGGCTGTAAGAAATGAGCAATGAATATAAAATGTATGGAAAGTGCTTTTAAAACTTTAATATTTTATTTTTCAAAAAGTAAGAATAAATGAACTATTGAGATAGTGAAAGCAAGTTGTTTCTTTGTATCCTTATTTTTTTATGGAGACAATCAAAATATTAATATTCTTAAATAAAGTATGATGTATATTTTTCTTAAATACCTGTAGATCATCTGTTCAATGGGGATGTTGGCTAACCAACAAAAACAGAATTTTAAGGATAAAATTTATTATTTTGACACCTGTAGGTCACATTGCTTACTTCTACAAAGTGCAAGCATTTGACATTTCACCAAAAGAAATTTAAGCCCTGTCCACACGATCGAGCATACCAGACGCAAACAGTGATACCAGGTCACAATAGTTAGTGAAAATGAGGGTTGATGGCGTCAGAAGCGGGAAAACTAAAGGCAGGGATCTGGTAACACTGTACGATGCCAGATCCCTGTCTGTGGTTTTCCCGCTTCTGACGTCATTAACCCTCATTCTTACTATCTGTGGTCTGGTATCACTGTTTGCCCGTTGGGCATGCTTGATCGTGTGGACAGGGCTTTATACCCAATTAAATAAGTACTAGCCTTAGGAAAATATGCCTGGGTGAATTCTACAACAGGTGAACCAACACCCACACCCATTGGTCCTTGCAATATCTATGTAGAGCAGGACTTTCTTTTTTTACAATGGTTCTCTTATTTATTTTTTCTGTTCTTTGCGAGTAACTAAGTTGAGTTTGTTTTCTCCTTAGAATAAATCCACTATCTCCTACTATATTTATAAATGTTTGTACACAAAAATCACAGCCCATTCCAAAATTATATACTTTTTAATAGGCAGAATGCCAAGGTTGTTTTGATGATTAAATGTAGTGATGCCTTCTGGCAATGCAATTTCGTAAGTTAGGCAAAATTTAATTTACAAAATGTGCAAATTCCCCAAATCTCATCTGAAAAATAAAATTGCTAATAGCAGGGAAGAATGGCAAAAGTAGGATTTTAGCAAATGGTGATGCAAAAATGGTCTAGTACAATAGTGATACGATAAATGTAACGAGAAGTAAAGATTGTGTAGAATTCACAGGTTTCTGCATAAGGAGAGTTATGTTTCTTGTCATGATCACCTTTTGAGTCACTGACCTCAAATTAAAGAGCAGTAAAACGTGTAGAGTAGGTATCAAAAACTACGTTTGTAGGATACTCCAGATGCAAAGTTCTTAATCCAAATCTACTGTAGGCAGTGCACAGATGTTCATCATGAGAGAATTTGCCAGATCTTTGGTATCCTGGTGGAACACTTTGGATAAAAAGAATTATGGAATTACCTTAAAAGATTTAGCACCCATAGAATTTATTTACAAACCAGTGACCTTTAAACAAGCTAACTTCTTTACAACCCAATGACCTTTAAACAAACATGAACAAATTTAAACTTATACTAGCCAAGGCCCAACTTATCACAAAAATGATAAACCAGAGGAACAAAGTACTTGACCATGAACTGTTTTCCCGAGTAATTCTAATAAAGTAGTACTAAAACAAAATTTTATCCTAATAATCTGTCCCATACGAATGTTCTTGGAGAGATCAGAATCCTGCAAGTCAGTCATAGTAAATCTAACATGAAAAATGTGTACGTTCAATACTTTACAATACAATTTAAGCACACTATTAAGCTCTGAATAGTTACAGCCTTGTACTGTATATTTAAACAACTAAAGCATGCAGGGTGTCTGTTTGCAATCTAGCCTGACATGCTATACCAGCCCCTTAAGACACGTAAGCAATGGCTAGTAAAGAGTCGGCGTGC
This sequence comes from Palaemon carinicauda, assembly GCF_036898095.1. Classification (NCBI taxonomy): domain Eukaryota; kingdom Metazoa; phylum Arthropoda; class Malacostraca; order Decapoda; family Palaemonidae; genus Palaemon; species Palaemon carinicauda. The sequence goes on along the minus strand of NC_090768.1, from coordinate 36,968,254 downwards.
TGACTCCTAACACATGGAGGGAGATAACTTGGAACTCTTCCTCGTGTCTGCTATGGCTTTTGGGGGGGAGCACAAAAATTTTACAACCAATCTGGTTCGTGGAAGAAATTTGGATTGTATCTGTGTTCCCTTCCCCGAAGTGGAGAACGACCTGGGGATCGGACATCTGCTTTCCTCTTCACAGGTGACAACGAAGCCTTCCTAGGAGACCTAGGTCTGGGAACATCCAGCACAGATCCCATAGAGGTGGGCCTGGGCAAGGAAGGGGAAGATGGTCCCGTGTCTTGTTCCTTGCACTTTTCAGTAAAGGTGGGTAAACTCTCCTTGTGCCCCATGTGGTATGCATGGGGCTATAATCCTCACACGATCCTCCTACTGGTGCTTTAGAGGGAGATACATATGTGGATGTAGAGCCTGGAGATGAAGGGATAGGTCCATCCTTGGAAGGAGAGCAATCCCTCTTCACCTACTTCCTTCTACTGTAACCTGGCCATAGTTCCTCTGGCCAGTTCTTACATCCGGGCAGGTTGAGGATTGGGAACACAGGTGGCCACAGCATGGGACACAAGTTGAATGGGGTCAACCTCATGTTGACAGATGAAAGTGCCACACCGTCGTTCGTTACAACCAGGCCACTTCCTCATCCTGCATGATTGAGCTGTCAAAGAACGAACATATAGGCAGATTACAGAAAACACACAAAGGTCAGTTTGGGTTGTGAAGGCTCAACTGGTTGAAAGCACAGTTGAGAGAAGAATGGGGAATCGGCACATCTAGGAGAATGGGATAACCAATGGTCTTTGATGATGCTTTTGGTTCTCACAAAGAAAAAAATAGAAGCTTAGAGCACTAACTTGAAAATGGAATATTAATGATAATTCTTTTTAATTTTACACTAACTTAAAACACTGCCTCCCTCTCATAGCTCTGTTTGTACTAGTTTACCCCCCAAAACTAATAAATTTCCCTTTTAGGGCTCAGGCCATGTTGTCCTGATGGAAGGTTCCTTCAGTAGCTTCCTAAGGGTATATATGACTACAGTAGATATTCCCAGAGAATTAAACTAAAGGTTTCACAGAATTCTAACTAATGGCGCGAGTACCCTCAAGGTTTCCCTTTAGGATATCGTATAATAACAGGGGACGTATACTTGACACGCCACATAGCTATCTGCACCCCACATAGCGTTTACGCTTCGAGAGGGAAGTTGGTGGCAAGATATGGGAGGAGCCGTTACAAAGTTCTCCTCCTCCGTTACTGTTATGGTACTCGGATGACGTCATAAACGACGCTATCTTGGCTGACGTCATAACCGCCCGCGTCCTCCAATCCTTCTCTAGTAAAACATTGGACAAGTATAGAAATAAATCTTATTAAAATTCTGTATTCCTACAAACTGACCTATTCATATCGCTGATTCCCACACAATGATGGAGTTGGGTTGCCAGTGAAGGAAAGAGATGAGTTAATTATAGTTTTAAAGCAATAAACTTTATTGATACCCTAGACTCGCCGGCAGTCTAGTTCTTGGTAACGAGATCTCGAACTAGTTTTTGAACTAAAAATTACCTAATTACATATCAATATAATAATACCAAGTGACAAATGAATTCAATTTAGAATTTATTAAATTGAATCCATAAATAAACCAACTGTTATTAGATCACATCACTAGCATCCCCTATTGCACCTAAAGCCAAGCAATCTTCAAGAGCAAACCAGGATTTTTTCAGATAACTTTTAGTGAATATCAACTTAGTATGCCATTGAGATGCTGCTAAGACCCTTTTCAAAGATTTCTATAAAAATGAAGAGACTAGTTTCCTCGTCTAATTTCATAAACCCTAACCTTTAAGTCTTTCATCAGACTTGGATCCAACTCTTTGTGAGCCTCTGTGACAAAACTTTAAACAGTAAATTACTGTACATAGCATTTTTTGACAGGACAACTTTGAATTCTAATTTCACAAAACAAAGTATGAACAGTACCTCTAATGTTAATACTTAACAGCTCTCACAAAGTCATAGAAATATATTTCATAAAACCATGGTAAATATTCTATCCAAAAATTATTCTTGGCTGCAAATGTAGGTAAAACATAAGATCTTATTTCTTTCAAATCCTACTTTATAAGAAAGCACTCGTTTAATTCACTTATGCATCAGACACTATCCCAACCATAAAGGAACATACCGTTTCCTGCACTTAATCAGAAAACATACAAAGGCTGCTATAGCCTAGGAAGAGGGCTCATCTGAAATAATTTTATCAAGTAAGATAATCTAAAATAAGATTCAAATTATGATAGCCAACAAATTTCTAAAAGATTAGAAATAACCCAGAAAATAAAATCTGCAAAAGAGAGTACAATATTTGCAGAATACTTCCCATTAATTCCTCTAGTAAACCAGCTTGCAAACCTTGCATTAAAAAATTTACTTCTATTAACACTAATGATGTGCTCAAGGGAAGAAATTAGGTAATGTGATCGATTCATCTTATAAATTTTATGTAAGAAACTCTTTGTTGGATATAAGGCTTTAATACTAAACAAGAACTCATGACCTGCCTTTCTTTGCATCTAAGATAACAATTTATTGATTCTATTGAAGACAATCTGACAAAAATGAGGGGTATAAGTCATCTCGGATGACTTGGAAGACTAAGATGAATCACTACTTGCCAAAGCAACTTATTTGGATACCTTTCAGAAATAAGCTTCCTTAATGATAGAAAAGGAGAGACCTCATCAGTTAGGGTCTTCCTCTGATTTCTTTATTTTCCTGTTCTGAAAGATTTTCCAAGACATTATAGTACTTACTGGTATTCCATTTGTTTACTTTTTACAGGAACCTATACAAGTCCTTTTGTCAAGGGACTTGTTCAGCAGTTGACATACTAGCCCCTAAATTTATACCGTTAGAGGAAACGTGATGTGCTATTGGGTGAGCGTGTACGAGACCGATAGGTACTGAAATCTGAATAATTTTTTGGGCAAAACTTCCAGCAGATTTATCTAATATGGGTACATTTTACTTTACTGTATAGGAATCACACGATATGGCACACCATCCATATACTGTATGCAATAAGAGGTTAATTTTGAGAGATTGCTTCAGCGAGAGGAATAATATTAGGATCCAGGCTACCAACTAAGTCTTCTACCTTGTAATCTAATGGTCTAGTAGAGTGGACAGGATTGCAAGAATGCAAGGGTTTCACAGCAGATCCAGGATCAGGGATGTGCTGTCCACCATGAGAACCCTTCTGACTGGTGCATTAGAACCACTATGTAAAACTTGAGGGGGAGTTAGACTACAGTATGAAACAGGCCAGGTTAGGTCAGAATTTGTCTATTTGAAGACTTGCTGGCTTTTTATGATTTCACAAAAGAAGCTAAAGAAGTTAGGAGCTTTTGAAGTTCATACTTTACAGTAGTAATGTAGATATAGGCTATGTGTGCAGTGAGTTTGAATGGTACGAATCAACTTGCCAAAAACAGCGATAACTTAAGAGTGTTACCTTGGTTAATTAAGCTGTACTGTAGTGATAGTAATGTACTGTACATATATTATAGTAATATACACTACAGTAACAGCAAGTGTTGTTAGATAGGAACAAAAATGTTTTATTGTTACTGTACGTATTACATACAGTAATACCTTGAGATACGAGCTTAATGCATTCCGGGACCCGAGCTCGTCTGTCAATTTGCTCGTATCTTGGATCAATTTTTCCCATATAAAATACCTAAAAAAAAATCAATCCATTCCCACCCTCTGAAAAAACACCTAAAAACAGTATTTTAATTGTTCTAATTCACAACCTATGCTCACAAAATAACAAATACCTATGTACTGGTTATGATCTGCAATGAAACGTGACATTATTATGGAGTTCTTACCTTCGAGACAGACGGTAGCGGCTATCGGTGGTGTAAGCGTAGGAGGAGGGAGAGAGAAACTGGACGGCAACACGTTCAGTACGCTACACTTTTGTAACACTACTTAACATAACTTAAACTCTTAACTTAAATGAAATTAGCTTACTATACACAAACTTAAAATTAAATGTTAATCTTACGTTACACTAAACTTAATTCTAATTTTGTTTTCATTTTCATTTTTTTACTTTTCTTCTTCCGGCTTGGCTCTTTTTGCCTCGCTTTTTGACTCGCTTTCACCTTCATTTTTTGCCGGCCTTTTTAAAAGAAACCTATCTAGGGATGTTTGCTTTTGTCTCCCCTTCAAAATGTTACAAAAATGACATACACAAATGTCGTCACAAAAGGCTAACGCACGACCACATGCCAACTTGCCCAGGTGCCTCTTTTCCATAAAATCAGAAAACTCCTGCCACTTTGCTAACATGTCTCTGGCATCCTTCTTCTTTATAGTATCCTTCTGCTTGAGGATGGTACATATTGTTGATGTACTCCTCTCATATTGGCGAGTCAGCTCAGTCACTCGTACACCACTCTCATGTTTTTTTATTATTTCATGCTTTATCTCGATTTTCATCATACGCTTTTTCTTTTCATTACCCTTGTTTGCACTGGCTTGCTTTGGACCCATTGCTTATTCACTTAATTGTGTACTGATTAACGCAAAAAACACATAAAAAATGCAAACACTACGGCTGATGCTCAGAGATAACTTTACGCGACGGAGATCCGACGAGAAAGAGCGAGCGATGGTGTCCTCGTGAGCAGCCTCTCGCACACTTGGCCACCTACTGGTCGCATAGGGAACGCCTCGTATCCTCGTATCCCAAATTTGTCTCGTATCTCGGGGCAAAAATTTGCTCAAAACTTTCCACGTATCTCAAATTTCTCGTATGTTGGGACACTTGTATGTTGAGGTATTACTGTATACTTATAAGTGTGGCAATGACTCAAGTCATGTGTACCATAGTCTTACTGTGTAGGTAAGTTCACCTGTGTACATGTACTGTACACTTACTGAAATGTGTTCATTCATCAACACAATACATACACAATACTATGACAGAAAACAAGTAAAAACAATATTAGGCAGTACAGTACAGTGGGTTACTTAGTGTGTTAGATAACCGCACATAGGCAATGGGTAGCGAGTTGGTAAGCTTGGAGTATTCGCTTTCGAACCTGTCTCTGTTACCTAACCCCCACGAATAAGGAAGGCTGACTGTATGAAAACAGGTAGAAAATTGCACAAAGCTGGGACTCAGGTGGGGTGATGTAAATACTGTACTACAAAAAACACAGGGTTCAATCTACTAGTAATGGACTGTGTGGGTCTAGTAGGTGTTGGGGAAACACCTGCATGGCGTCCGTTTTCTTATTATAGAGCGCGAAATAAAAGGAAGAATGCCCAACTCGTGTGCATGTGGCCCTTAAAGACTGGCAATGAGATATAGAAAATAGACACAGAAAAAAAGAGAGAGAGAGAGAGAATGAGAAAAGGTGTTCCTAATAATGTCTCTATTGTGATGCTATTGGAGTTGCTAAGTCAGAATCCAGGCCGACCTGCACCAACAATTTATTGTGGGTTGACCTGTTATATTCTTTTGACCTTGCCTACACATAAATCCATACGAGCTACATCTAACCACATGGAAACTGTCTACCGTATTTCAATAGACAAAAGGTTTTCAAAGTCCTCTAGATAGTAGATTTTGCATTTTCTTTTTTAGAAAAGGAAATTGTCCTTTTCAGCTATTAAGGGTTATAGACAGATAATGAATACCATACTCAATCATCTGGGCTTGGAGCTATCTGCTTTGGGTATTATTGCAGATGTATTAGGGCTTCTAATATTGAGAAAACTTTGGTCATTGAAAAGATTTACTTTATTGGAATTTAGATGTAGTATCACAATATTTAAATGATTCTAATTTGAACCTTTGAAATATTTTTCTGTTGAATATCACAGCTGGGACTATTTTTTCTGTTAGCTTTAGAATTAACTTAATGCTTTAGGGAACTAAAAAAGCTCTTCCATACAATGTAGGCTTTGGAGAATACTGTACAGTACTGTATATGATGATTTTATCTTTAACTTACTTTTGAAGCCAAAAATTATTTTAAGATGAAGAGTTTGCCACAAATATTCATATTCCCTCTTTTGAAAAGAAAGTTAGTGATATGTCAGAGTATAACTTTTTTGCCCTGTGAGAGCTATTAAGTGTTATTTGGACAACACTAAACTAATTAAGGGAATGTTCCTCATTGGTTTTGTGGCGTTAGGGTTTCGAATGGTCCTCTTTCCATAGAAACTATGTAATTTCTTGTTAATAGTTTAGTAACAAGGGCACCTCACAGAGAATTGGATCCAAGTCACATGAAACACTTGAAGGTAAGGTTCATGATATTGGAAGAAAATCTACATCTAATTTTTGGGCTCAAGCCATGGCGTCCTGATGGAAGGTTCCTTTTTGGTAGCTTCCTTGGGTAAATAACTACTAAGATATTCCCAGAGAATTTAACCACAGGTTATCACAGAATTCTAACTTCTGGAGCGAGTATCCTAAAGGTTTCCCTTTAAGACATCGTATATCAACAGGGGACGCATGTATTAACGCGCCACATAGCTATCTACACCCCGAACAGAGTTAATGCTTCGGTGTGTAAGGGCTGAGAATAGCTGGGAGCCGTTCCATAGCTAATCTCATTCGTGGCTACTACTGGTACTCGAGACGTAAACAAACGGGCGCCATTGCTTAAATGACGTCACGTCCGTCTTCATCCTTTGTTCAGTAGCTCGCCCTACTTAGAAGGATTTTCCCTGTGCTTTACTTATCGCTTTGCATCTACGTAATGTCGCTACCTTCAGCCTCGCCTTCTTCTGGAAAGTTGAGTACAAGGTTCCAGTATTGTTTAGTTAAGCTCTGACCGTAAAGTAAATATTACTTTCCGAGATAATTGCTGTTTTGTGGCAGAGCTGTGCCTCTACCGGACCCGCCATTTTATTGCGTCGTTGTTGTTATGCATGCCTTATTTAGTTAGCCACAACAACGCTTCCGGCCTTATTTACTAATCGATTACATTAGTTTATTTAGTCTTCATAGCTAGGAACTTTTATATCGTGTTTCGACGCTTTTTATCGGTCATCGATTGACCTTATACCAGTCGGCTACTATAGCCCCCAGGCCAGAGCGCCTATATATAAGTGTTCATGCATGATTTTATTAGTGATCCTAGGCTAAGTTATGAAGATAGTGGCATTATTTTACAATACTTTCGACCGTGATGCAAGTGTTTTTTCGCCTTCAGGGACCATATAGGGGATAGGTTAGTTAGTGTCCCTTCCTAACCTAACCTACTTGTAGGACCCCTATATGCTTCCTTCATCCCCTGCCTTGGCATTCCCTCTGTTTATCCTTGATTCCCTTTCTAAGTAGAGGGATCAAGTGTCTAATGGAGTATTTATCGCCTCTCAGTCCTCCCTAAGGGAATGAACCCCCCTTAGGGTTGCGTCCGAGAGTGAGGAAAGGCTAGCCCTTCCTCTATGGCTAGGAATAGTCTATGACTGTCCTGCGATAGCGATATGTCTTCTATCTTTCCTAGTTCAGGGCTCTTAGCCCTGCTCTAGGTTAGGTTTTGGAAGGTTACTCTGTCCCCTGCTGAAACTGTACCCATGCACCGTTTCAGCCTGGCTGCCTTATCTTAGGTTAGGGAGTGTCCTCCCTTTCCCTAGTGGCCGCTCTGGTACAGAACCCCTTCCTTGGAAGACTCTTCTCTTCTCCCCTCCCCACCTATCTCTTGTATAGCCTAGCCTACACTTAGGTTAGTCTATACCCATCTGTCCCCTGTCCTACAACTCCTCCTTAGGGTGGAGTGATAGGGCTACCTTGAGCTTCCATGTGCAGTCCGCTCTGGTACATATACCCTTCATAGTGTCCTATGGGGTTAGCCACTGGATGTGTTCTGCATGTGGAGGTCTCCCCCCTCTTTGGGTGTCCCCTAGCCCTCCCTTGGGCTACCCTAGCTCCCGGTCCTCTGTGACCCCTGCTCCTGGGTGATAGAGCCTGCCTCTATCATGGGTACACCCTCTCAGGGGGGGATGTCTGGGAGTCCATGACTGGACTTCTTACATCCCTCCCCCTGTCTCTCTCACTATCCGGGTGCCGGTCCCTTGCCGCCTCCACTGTCGGCGATACCCGACTCCTACCTTGGTGACTCTCCCCTACCCTCATGCCGCCAGCCCCCCCGCTTGCCGGGGGACTGTCGACCGCCGCCGGCTCCCGCCGATGGCTCTCCTCCTTCCTCCTAGCTTCGCCGTCCGCCTGCCGGTCGGCCACCGGAGTTCCGGCATCCACTGCCGGCAACCTGGTTCAGCTATAACCATCCTTGTCCCAGTCACCAATCCGGCATCCTCCGACTGCCGGAGCCGCCGCTCCTCTGCCGGCGTGCCGCCGTTGTGCCGGCGGCCGCCACCCTGGTATTACTCTTGACTTACATTTTGTCTGTTCTAATGCCAGAAACTCTGCTGGAGCGGCCTCCAGCGTGCCGGAGGTCTGCCGGAACCTCCCGGAGGCGTCAAGACTACTTGCACCCCCTTCTACTAGCTATCACTTGTATACTGATAGCCCTACACTGCAAACAGATGGCCTGTTTACACTCTTTAGATCAGTGCCTTGGTACTGTTCTATTAGTAATCATGCTGTCTCTTTGCATTCTTCAAAATTCCAGCATGCTGCGTGCATCTTAGCGCGGCTGGTTGCCGGAAGCAGTTACCCTAAGGGACCTGTTAGCCCCCTAATTTGGGACTGAGTGATCTCGGTCCCAAACTTATCCTTGGTTTTTTCCATGGAATTCCATTGCCCTGTGGAATTTTAAGGAATACTATCCTGTGCCTTCGGCCATCTCGGATTATCCAGGGATAAAGCTTGCGGTAGCCAGCCGGGCGGGATGCATGGAGTATGTTTTCTTTACTACTTCAATCTCTATGCATCACACCCTTTCTTTAAGTTAAAATTAATGATTAATCTTAACTTAGCTTAAGAACCACTCTTATGACTCCCCCCATACTCATTTTCTCTTTCTTCCACAGGAGGAGCAGATGAAGTGTGACTTCGACTTCTGCGCTGTGAAACGCCCGCACTTCTACGGGCATACGGCTTGCAGGACTCACGCCCCTTGTGCTAACAAGAAAGGGGATCTGAAATTCTGGGACCCACTGAATTGTACGGTCTGCCAGGCTCACCTAGTTGATGCCTTCCATAACCCTCCCTCAGCGGAGGTCAGGGACACTTCTCGGGAGAAGCTACGCAAGTGGGTGCGTGGCTTCCAGAAGAATGCCACCGGACCGTACCTGGCCACTGAAGAAATGAGGTCACTCCTGTTCCCTAAGGCCTCCCCTGATTCAGTGGTACCCAAGGATGTGATCCCCACTGTCCAAATTACAGTGGAACCTGATGTTGTCATGGCCCAGTCCATGCACGAGTGCCGCCTGGATTCCGAAGATGACGAACATATGTCGGATGTCTCGGAAGACACGGAGAAGACCCTTATGGCTCAAGGAGCTGAAGATGACGAAGACCAGGTGGAATACGCCGAGTCGGAGCAAGAGGTCGCTCCTCCTTCCATCTCCGCCCCTACTCCTACACCGACGGAAGTGTCTATCCCGTCTACCTCCACGACCCCGGATCCCTCTTCATCCACTCAAGAAATGATCCGGTTGATTAGAGCCGTCATGGACGACAGGTTAAAGGAGAATCAGGAGTTCATCAGGTCCATGATGGGATCCAGAGAACCGAAGAGGATTTCGGTTAAGGATCTCCCCGCTTGCTCACATGCCAACCCATGGAGGTATGCTGAGCATATGGTTATCGCGACCGGCAGGATCTTCGTCAGCGACAAGATCGGCACGGTCCCTTTGGAAGACGTGGAGTGCTTCCCAAACTTCGAGGCCTACCCGGACTGTTACGTCCGACTTCGCTCTGAACCTGCCTCTAAAGAAGAGACCGAACCGAAGGAAGAGATAGTGTTCGATCTCGCGAAGGCCCAGGCTATGCTAGCCAACACGTTCAAGAGTAGGGGTTTTACCTGCTCTAAGCTTCCGGCCCTGAGCAAGAAGCACCCTACTTATGTCGCACCTGAAAATGCGGTACTTCCATTCTTGGAAAAGGCCTTCGCTGCGTGCCTTAAAGCTGTGGAAGAGGGGAAAGCCTGCCCTGCACTGGAGGAGTGCAGACCCTTCTCCATAGTTACTCCCCCTGACGCTCGACACTGGAAGGACATCCAGCATACGTTCGTCGTGGGAAAGCTAGATCCTGACGTCGCCGGACGTCAGTTTAACGAAGACCTCCCGAAGCTCAACGATCACCTCCTTCGTCGGGAACAAGATACGAAGGAGAGGCTCGCAGCATCCATGTCCCACCAAGTCCAACTTGAAATTATGGCCTGTGACACCAGAGTACCAGACCACTACATGGTACTTTCCAAATCCCACATGGCAACCGTGATGAAGGACTTGTACCACTTCATGAAGGCTCGGAGAGCCTGTCGTGAATTCGTGTTCGCAGGTGCCACTGTGAAACACGAACCCCGGAGGCTGATTTCCTCCAACATCTGGGGCAAACACCTCTTTCCTTCTGACCTTGTGAAGGAAATCACCGACAAAGCCGCCACGGAGAATAGGAACCTTCTCCACAAGTGGGGCATGTCAAGGAAGAGGAAACCCTCTCAGGACGACGGACCTCAACCTAAGAGGAAATCCTCAAAACAGAAACCCCAGCAACGTCAACCAAGACGTCAGTTTCCGGGACCCGCTACCTCCCAAGTGGCAGCTCAGCCACAACAGACCTTTCAATTGGTCACCCAACCGGTGTTGTCACAGTCACCGGTCTTCACCCCTGCTTTCGAGCAACAGACGACTACCTTTCGTCCCAAAGGTAGAGGCTCAAACAGAGGTGCAGGCAGAGACGCGTCTCGCCGTCCCTCCAGAGGCAGAGGAGGAAAGGGAGCTAGCGGCCGAGGCAGCAAGCCCTCGGGACACCAGAAGCAATGAAGTGCTTCCGGTGGGAGGAAGACTCCGCCAATTCCAGGATCGTTGGACCTTCGATCCCTGGGCACACAGCATCGTCAAGAAGGGTCTAGGCTGGAGTTGGACTCAACCACCCCCAACATTCCAGCAGTTCTTCCAACAATCAACCCCCCTTCTGGAAGAATATGTCCTAGATCTCTTGAACAAGAAGGTGATAAGGATGGTAAAGTCCACCAGGTTCCAAGGAAGACTGTTTTGTGTCCCCAAGAAAGACTCCGACAAACTCAGAGTCATTCTGGACTTATCCCCCCTCAACAAGTTCATAGCGAACGACAAGTTCAAGATGCTGACTCTTCAACAAATAAGGACCCTTCTGCCTCGAGGTTCCTACACGGTCTCCATAGACCTGGCGGATGCCTACTGGCACGTTCCAATGAACCATCACGCTTCCTCCTACCTAGGATTTCGACTCCAAAGGAAAAGCTACGCCTTCCGGGCCATGCCCTTCGGCCTCAATGTGGCCCCTCGGATCTTCACAAAGCTGGCGGATGCCATAGTACAACAGCTCCGCCTCCGAAACGTCCAGGTGATGGCCTACCTCGACGACTGGCTAGTCTGGGCTCCATCGCCCGAAGATTGTGTAAAATCTTGCAACAAAGTCACCCAGTACCTAGAACACCTGGGATTCAAGATCAACGAGAAGAAATCTCGCCTCTCTCCAGCTCAGAAGTTCCAGTGGTTAGGAATCCAATGGAACCTTCAGTCACACCGCCTTTCCATCCCCCAGAAGAAAAGGAAGGAAATAGCAGGGTCTGTCAAGCGACTACTGAAATCCAAACGAATTTCAAGACGCCAGCAGGAACGAGTTCTAGGCTCTCTACAGTTCGCCTCAGTAACAAACCCAGTGCTTCGTGCACAGCTAAAGGATGCCGCGGGAGTCTGGAGACGTTCTGCATCCATCGCTCGAAGAGACCTCAAGAGACGGCTCCCAAACAGACTTCGACTTCTCTTCAAGCCGTGGTCGGAAGCAAAGGCCCTGAAAAGGTCCATTCCTCTTCAACACCCTCCTCCATCACTCAACATCCACACGGACGCTTCGCTGGAGGGTTGGGGAGGTCACTCCCACCAAAAACAGGCTCAAGGCACCTGGTCTCCCCTGTTCAAGACGTTCCACATAAACATCTTGGAGGCCATGGCGGTCCTTCTAACTCTGAAGAAATTATCCCCGCCTCCCTCGATCCACATTTGTCTAACCCTAGACAACTCGGTGGTAGTTCGTTGTCTCAATCGCCAAGGCTCAAGATCGCCCCAGATAAATCAGGTGCTTCTCCCAATCTTCCGTCTGGCAGAGAAGAAGAAGTGGCACCTGTCTGCAGTTCACCTAAAAGGATTCCGCAACGTGACAGCGGATGCTCTATCTCGAACAAACCCGATAGAGTCGGAATGGTCTCTAGACGCAAGATCATTCTCCTTCATCTCTCACCAAGTCCCAGAACTTCAGATAGATCTCTTCGCAACGAGCGACAACAATCAACTTCCTCGGTATGTGGCCCCGTACGAGGACCCCAAGGCAGAAGCAGTGGATGCCATGTCACTGGACTGGAACAGATGGTCCAAGATCTACCTGTTCCCTCCCACCAACCTTCTGCTGAAAGTCCTCTCCAAACTGAGAACCTTCAAAGGGACAGCGGCCCTAGTGGCTCCCAAGTGGCCCCGGAGCAACTGGTACCCCCTGGTCCTGGAGCTGCAGCCCAAGCTGATCCCTCTCCCGGGCCCAGTTCTCTCCCAACAAGTACAGAAGTCGACTGTCTTCGCTTCATCATCGAAAATCAAGGACCTTCATCTCATGATTTTCTCTCCCTAGCCGCAAAGAAGAGGTTTGGGATCTCGAAGAAAAGTCTGGACTTCCTAGAGGAATACAAGACCGAATCCACAAGACGGCAATACGAATCATCCTGGAGGAAATGGGTCTCCTTCGTCAAGACAAAAAATCCTAAAGAAATCACAATTGATTTCTGCATGTCCTTCTTTATTCACCTTCATGGACAGGGATTAGCAGCCAATACGATTTCAACCTGCAAATCGGCCTTGACCAGACCAATTCTGTATGCCTTCCAAATTGATCTGTCCAGCGACATCTTCAATAAACTACCGAAAGCATGTGCTCGCCTACGCCCAGCACCCCCACCGAAACCGATCTCCTGGTCATTAGACAAGGTGCTCCATTTTGCCTCCAACTTGGATAATGATTCATGCCCTCTCAAGGATCTGACTCAGAAAGTTATATTTCTCTTTGCTCTTGCTTCGGGAGCTCGAGTCAGCGAAATAGTGGCATTATCAAGAGAGGAAGGACACATCCTGTTTACCGATACAGGAGACGTTACCCTCTCCCCTGATCCGACGTTTCTCGCCAAAAAAGAATTACCCACCAAAAGATGGGGCCCCTGGAGAATATGCCCCCTGAAGGAAGATGTCTCTCTATGCCCAGTAGAGAGCCTCAAGGTCTATCTTCGCAGAACTTCGAACTTTGGTGGAGGCCAACTCTTCAAAGGAGAAACATCAGGCAGCGACCTGTCACTGAAACAATTAAGAGCGAAAATCACCTACTTCATTCGCAGAGCGGATCCTGACAGTACACCCGCCGGTCATGATCCTAGGAAAGTTGCATCATCTCTGAATTTCTTTCAGAGTATGGACTTTGAAAGCCTTAAAAACTTCACAGGCTGGAAGTCCTCGCGCGTTTTCTTTAAACATTATGCGAAACAAGTGCACGAAGTCAAACATTTTGTGGTAGCCGCAGGTAGTGTTATGAAACCTGCACCTAACTCTGCATAGAACAGTGAGTTACTTGGGACTCTAACTCTTCGGGTGCCTATGTTGACCCTCGAGCGATACATAGTGATGTCGAAAACACTTAGTGCTTTTATAACTGTTCTTATCCCAGGTGAAATGTCATAGTTGTCACACAAGTGCCGCATGCCCTGAGCATGATGTGTTTTTAATCAAAGACTTACGTTCCTCGAGAACGAGTGCCTACTAATAAACTTGAAATTCCTTTTCAGATTCAAGAGCAAGTCTTTATTACTATGTAAATTATAATTACTGTAAATGAACTTTACTTATTGCTGCAATTCATTTAATTTCTGCATTTGTGAAATAAAATTTCTATTTTATTACCTGTGCGTCTCAATCAGCTCCTACTTACTATGAAATACATGCCTGTCATAGTTTTATTAGCCCCTTTTTTCCTTATGGTTATGGAGAAATTAAGATACTAACTCTTAATTTATATTCACTCTGATTAGGTAATGTTCCAATACGAATACTTACTCTTCATACCCTGGAGATGAATCACCCTTCTCAGCACACAGTGCCCAACCACCACTGGTCTGCTTTTCAGAATGTTCCTATACGAATGCCAAACATTCGGCTTCGTCTCCAAGTTCTTCAAGTTCTTCTATCAGGATGAATAGCCCTTCAATACCACTTTGACGTCGGCATGGCCCGTGGGAACTTCACTGCCAAGGGGGGCAGGATGATTCTTCCCTACGGTTCTTTACCAAGATTACTATGCTATTTTGTCAATGCCTTGGCACTTACTAATGGGGGAAAATCTACCATGATACATTGATTCTCTGGTATTCTTCCATCAGGACGCCATGGCTTGAGCCCAAAAAACGGATTTTGAGCGAAGCGAAAAATCTATTTTTGGGTGAGATAGCCATGGCGTCCTGATGGACCCTCCCTGCTACTTCGTCCAGTTTTTAGGTCCCACCCTGCTCTGCTGTATCATGGTGATGGGCAAGCAACTGGCTTCAGGATGAAGACGGACGTGACGTCATTTAAGCAATGGCGCCCGTCTGTTTACGTCTCGAGTACCAGTAGTAGCCACGAATGAGATTAGCTATGGAACGGCTCCCAGCTATTCTCAGCCCTTACACACCGAAGCATTAACTCTGTTCGGGGTGTAGATAGCTATGTGGCGCGTTAATACATGCGTCCCCTGTTGATATACGATGTCTTAAAAGGGAAACCTTTAGGATACTCGCTCCAGAAGTTAGAATTCTGTGATAACCTGTGGTTAAATTCTCTGGGAATATCTTAGTAGTTATTTACCCAAGGAAGCTACCAAAAAGGAACCTTCCATCAGGACGCCATGGCTATCTCACCCAAAAATAGATTTTTCGCTTCGCTCAAAATCCGTTTTCTGAAGGAATCTTTCTTTGGCGAGCGTCTTAGTGGCAGTTCAATGACATGCCAAGTCGGTTTTTTTCAAGCATTATCTTATCAAGATTGCTGGGTTTTGTGTGTTATAGGCCTAGTAGCTGTGGGGGGATTTAGTTTAAATGATAATGTTCTTTTTGTAAATTTAGTAAAGTTATAGTTTTATTTTTTTCCTTTAAAAATACACGGTGTTGGGTAATTTGGTTCTCAATCAGTAGGCTCAACTTTTATAACACTTTGTTTGGAAGCAATTGGTTACTGTGATACTAACTAGGTCAATAGGCGAGTCTACATTTTCTATATTTCCTTCAGTTACCCACCTCCATTAGAGTGTGGAGATCAGAAGTATGGACATCAAGGGTTTCTAAAAGTGAACAGAATTTTAGTTTGAACTTGAGAGAATTAAAAGACAAAAGGGCTGTAGCAGACTTACTGCACGATTTAAATTGTTGAAGTTTTTATGCCCTTGTTGTTGTTAACCGCTTTGTATATGACCTTGTGACATCATGTAAATAAACTTGTCATGTCCAGCCCATCTTTCTGTTAAGACTTACTTGCAGCCTGCCACATTGGTGACCATGGAGTGACCAGCTGTTCACCACCTTCCTACTTTGACAATGCCGCCCACCAACCCTTCCATGCCGCATCAAAGAAACTGCCACTTTTTGCCAGTAGAGAAGTTTTTGCCTGGTTTCAACACACCAAAGTTTAGTTTTCAATATACTTACCCGATAATCATGTAGCTGTCAACTCCGTTGCCCGACAGAATTCTACGGAAGGGATACGCCAGCGATCGCTATACAAGAGGGGGGTGTACTCACAAGCGCCACCTGTGGCCAGGTACTGCAGTACTTCTTGTTGACACCACCTCAATTTTTCCTCTGTCGTGCCTCCGGCTAGACCTACATGGATACGCTGTTGATTCTGGAGTTTTTTGCTCACGATTTGGTGATGTATTTGCTCTAGAGTTTAGCTTTCGCTATTCAGGAAGTTTTATCATTAGCTTAGCTAGCTTTTGGAATTAATTTGATTAATTATGGTGACGAAGAGAGTATGAACTCTCTTTCACTTTTAAATGGCCGACCCTTCCCTTAGACGGAAGTGTTGGTGTCTAAGAGAGTATAGACTCTCTTTCTTAATTTTGCTTAACAAAAGTTATAGATTTATTTTATATCTCTTCGCCTTTTATAGGCCTCTTCGATTAACTTCCTTTTATTATAAACTTATTAAAATTAATTTTTATATTTGTTTATATTCGACCTTTCCTAATAGTAGGCGGTCTTTTCTTGGTACCGAAGTTAATTAACATTGAGCCCGTCATTTCGGTTTTACCTGTTAACATATTATGCTATTTTAATGTTTTTGAAAGAATTTCTTTGATAGTCTCGTACTGTTTTCAAAGTTGAACTAACGTTTTTGTTTTGTCTCTGCAGTTGTTGACGTTCAGAACGTTCAACTTGCGCTCTATCGTTACGAAAGAGAGAGAATTTTCACGGTGTCACGTTGCAGTAAGAGTAACCGTTTCTAGCGTTTTGTTCATTCTTTCTTAGCTTAATGGTTTTAATTCTAATAAAGGAACTTTTTATTTGGGAAATATTTCAGTTTTTTTCCTTCAACAATAATATGTTTTAACGATATATATGATTGGGCTCTTCTCTCAGGTTCTAAGTCAAGAGAGAGAGAGAGAGAGAGATAGAGACGGAGGGAGAGAGAGCTGGATAAACGTTTCGTTCAAGCGAGTAACGTTGTTATCGTTTTTGCTCTTCTCCCTAGTCTCTTTAGGGGAAGAAGGTAAACGTTTCTAGAGTTTTATTCTTGTTCTCAAGCTTTATGCGGTGAGAGATTTTAAACGTAGTTTATTTGATCTAGTGTTTAGTCTCTTTCCAGCCACTGAATTATTTATCTTTCATTAGATTTTTCTGTTACATTGTAATTCTGTTTTCGCAATTACTAACTTTTAAGGAAGGATAGAATTGCGTGTTTCAGGTACAAACCACTTAAAGTTTCGAGTTCAGTGAAATAAGTGCAAACAGAAAATCAAAAGTGATAAGTGATTAGCGCAAAGTGTGTCAGTGTTGTGCGTGAGGGTACTTCTGTGCGTGCCAGTCGTCCTCCCAGTCCGGGACCTCTTGCAAGCTCCCAAGCCCAGGGGAGAAGCAATGTCGAAGGGCAAAAGGGTTCGGCAGGCCTTGATCGGCGCACAGAAGTATCCTCGGTGGTTGCGGGCGTGTCTTACAGAGACCGTCACTCCCACCCGCAGACGATTGAGCCCTTATTTTGCTCGTCTGCAGAAGAAATTTCGGGGAGAAAACGCTGGACTCAGGTCTCAAGACCTCTTAAACGTAAAGTCCAGACCTCTAGAGTTCAACAACCCGGATGCAGTCATTGGGTTAGCTCTGACTCTCCGCAGTCATCAGGTGACTGCACACCTCCTAAGAGAGGTAAGGCGATGCCTCAACAGACCTCATCTTCTGTTAAGGCTTTACCTCAACAGACCTTATCGTCTGTTGATCCCAAGATGACTTTGCTGCAGTCCATGCAGTCGCAGCTTGCGGTCTTAATGCGTGAGTTTCAGGCTGAGAAGGTTACACCTCCTCCTGCGAGCGCTCCGCCTCACCGCAGTCCAGTCTGCCAGGCGTACGAAGTTGAGGTTCCTCAAGCTACCTTACCGCGTTCGGAGTTGCCAGTTACCAGCGTTGTGCAGCAACCTCAACCTTCCTTAAGGCAACCTCAACAATGGGAGCAGGAGTCTTATGCCTTGAGGCAAGATTTTCTTGCAGTTAGACCATCTTCGAGGCAACAACCTCTTGAGGTACGACAACCTCTACCATCCTTGAGGCAGCCACCTCAGCTCTCGCAGCTGCTACCTCAACTTTCCTCAAGGCGAGAGCCTCAACTCTTGAGGCTAGCTCCTCAGGAACCTCAACTCGTGAGACAGGAACTGCGTTCTGCGCAGCCGCTACCTCAACTCTCGCAGCTCACACCTCAAGAACCTCAACTCGTGAGTCAAGAGCCTCTCTCTGCGCAGCCACCTCAACCCTTGAGGCAAGCGCAACTCTTGAGGCAGGAACCTCATGCTATGAGTCAGCCACCTCAACGCATGCATCTGCCACTTTCTCCTCAACTTGAGCCTCTTCCCATTCAACTTTGAAATAACAAATGACAATAATAACACCTCATTACTTTCATAACTTGCATTTGTAATCTTATACATGTATGCCTACACAAACATTATGATGATGGAGGTTATTCGTATTACTTAAATAAAAAAATATATATGTATTCCTTGCAATATATTTTTAACAAAATCGCAAAATATGGCAAAAATATCTTCAAAACAAAAATGAATCATGAGTTATGAATGTAATGTAAATATTATGTTGATATTAAAACCCCATGCAAGCATGCATGAAGTAATGCAGTGTTGCCAACAGGGCGAGTTTCCCTTTCCTGAGGTGAAGTAGATTATAGTACATTTAGTGCAGCTTAATTCTACGATTATCATGCCGGCTATCAAATTCATCAACAAAACAGTCTAAATCAATTCCCTCGGCACGTGCACTTTCAATGGACAGTAATGCGATATTACTCAATCTAGCACTGGTCATGGAATTTCTGAGAAATGTTACACGCCATGCAACATGCTCTGCTTACCTTACAGCATGCTCTACATACAGCATGCTCTGCATACAGCATGCTCTGCATACCTTACCGCATGCTTCTCAGTCACACATCTTTGGTTGTTGCCAACTCACTAGACTGTCAAGCAGTTTCATAACGTTGCCTTCTAGTCTGCTGCTTTTGCACCAGTGAAACCCTCACTGAGAGAACTTAGCTTTTCTCGGATATGGTCCCTGTAGATGAGAAAGTGCTTTTCTCCCTCCTTCTGATATTCCCTTGAGGACTCTGTCATTTGGAGAGGAGCCTTTAGCTGCGTAGCCTCCTATGGACTTTTATTTAAACATAACATGCTTCCAGGGAAGGTAATGGTTCCACTTCAGTCGCTAACCCCGTCTGTTACCACACCTGCTCCCATAGACCTTGAGCTGTGTTGCAAGACATGCAGTCCAAGCTTAGTCCTTGTTAGAGGATTTTTTGTTTACGGAGTCAGTGTGTCACTGGGAAGACGTTCAACAACCAGCAGAAGTGACTTGTTGTGACGCAGTGCGGCAACCTCAGCAACCCGATAAGGAGTTGTCTGTACGACCCAGACAGTCTAGACAGCTTCGGGTTGTCACTGTACTTCCTCGCTTCCCCATGGTTGACAGTTCACAGACTGTGCAGCAGTACCATGATCTTGTGTCCGGCTCCGTCAGACGACTGGCTTTTAAGAGCTCCCACAAGTCGTCGCTGTCTGGAGATTCTCAGATGGACTATGGATCTGACCAAGGAACTGGGCCTCCTGGTCAATTTTGAGGAGTCTCAGCTCGTCCCATCCCAGACCATTGTCTACCTGGGTATGGATCTTCAGAGTCGAGCTTTTCGGGCTTTTCCGTCGGCCCCAAGGATCTTCCAAGCCCTAGAATGCATCCAGAGCATGCTGAGAAGGAACCGATGCTCAGTCAGGTAGTGGATGAGTCTAACAGGGACACTTTCATCGCTGGCCCTGTTCATCGTGTTAGGGAGACTCCTCCTCACCCCCCTTCAGTATCATCTAGCTGCTCACTGGATAAAGGACATGACGCTAGAGACGGTCTCAGTTCCTGTTTCCGAAGAGAGGAGGTCTTCTCTCGCGTGGTGTAAGAACAGCTTTCTTCTCAAGGAAGTCTACCTTTGGCTGTTCAGAAACCCGACCGCCGTCTCCTCTCGGACGCATCAGACACGGGCTGGGGTGCGACTTTGGACGGACAGGAATGCTCGGGAACATGGAATCAGGAGCAAAGGACACTTCACATCAATTGCAAGGAGTTGTTGGCGGTTCTTCTGGCCTTGATAAACTTCAAGTCCCTCCAGCTTAACAAGGTGGTGGAGGTGGACTCTGACAACACCACAGCCCTGGCTTACATCTTCAAGCAGGGAGGGACTCTTTCGTGGAAGTTGTTCTAGATCGCAAGGGACCTCCTCATCTGGTCTAAAGATCGAAAGCTCACGCTGGTAACGAGGTTCATTCAGGGCGGTATGAATGTCATGGCAGATCGCCTCAGCCGGAAGGGTCAGGTCATCCCCACAGAGTGGACCCTTCACAAGAATGTTTGCAGCAGACTTTGGGCCCTGTGGGGTCAGCCAACCATAGATCTGTTCGCTACCTCGATAACCTAGAGACTCCTGTTGTATTGTTCTCCGATTCCAGACCCAGCAGCAGTTCACGTGGATGCTTTTCTGCTGGATTGGTCCCATCTCGACCTGTATGCATTCCCGCCGTTCAAGATTGTCAACAGGGTACTTCAGAAGTTCTCCTCTCGCAAAGGGACACGGCTGACGTTGGTTGGCTCCGCTCTGGCCCGCGAGAGAATGGTTCATAGAGGTACTGCAATGGCTGGTCGACATTCCCAGGACTCTTCCTCTAGGAGTGAACCTTCTACGTCAACCTCACGTAAAGAAGGTACACCCAAACCTCCACGCTCTTCGTCTGACTGCCTTCAGACTTTCGAAAGACTCTCAAGAGCTAGGGGCTTTTCGAAGGAAGCAGCCAGAGCGATTGCCAGAGCAAGGAGAACATCCACTCTCAGAATCTATCAGTCTCAAGGGGAAGTCTTCCGTAGCTGGTACAAGACCAATGCAGTTTCCTCAACCAGTACCACTGTAACCCAGATTGCTGACTTCCTGTTACATCTAAGGAAAGTAAGATCCCTTTCAGCTCCTACGATCAAGGGTTACAGAAGTATGTTGGCAGCGGTTTTCCGCCACAGAGGCTTGGATCTTTCCACCAACAAAGATCTACAGGAACTCCCTAGGTCTTTTGAGACCTCAAAGGAACGTCGGTTGTCCACTCCAGGCTGGAATCTAGACGTGGTCCTAAGGTTCCTTATGTCATCAAGATTTGAACCTCTCCAATCAGCCTCTTTTTAGGACCTCACATTAAAAACTCTTTTCCTCGTGTGCTTGACAACAGCTAAAAGAGTAAGTGAGATCCACGCCTTCAGCAGGATCATTGTTTTCACATCTGAAACGGCTACATGTTCCTTGCAGCTCGGTTTTTGCTAAACGAGCTTTCTTCACGTCCTTGGCCTAAGTCGTTCGAGATCCCAAGCCTGTCCAACTTGGTGGGGAATGAACTGGAGAGAGTACTTTGCCCAGTTAGAGCTCTTAGGTACTATCTAAAAAGGTCTTAACCTTTACGAGGACAATCAGAAGCCTTATGGTGTGCTATCAAGAAACCTTCTTTTCCAAGGTCTAAGAACTCAGTTTCTTACTATTCAGGCTTCTGATTAGGGAAGCACATTCTCATCTGAAGGAAGAAGACCTTGCTTTGCTGAAGGTAAGGACACATGAAGTGGGAGCTGTGGCTACTTCAGTGGCCTTCAAACAGAACCGTTCTCTGCAGAGTGTTATGGATGCAACCTATTGGAGAAGCAAGTCAGTGTTCGCATCATTCTATCTCAAAGATGTCCAGTCTCTTTACGAGTACTGCTACACCCTGGGACCATTCGTAGCAACGAATGCAGTAGTAGGCGGGGGCTCAGCCACTACATTCCCATAATCCCATAACCTTTTAACCTTTCTCTTGAATACTTTTTATGGGTTGTACGGTCGGCTAAGAAGCCTTCCACATCCTTGTTGATTTGGCGGGTGGTCAATTCTTTCTTGAGAAGCGCCGAGGTTAAAGGTTGTGATGAGGTCCTTTAGTATGGGTTGCAGCCCTTGATACTTCAGCACCTTAGAGTTGTTCAGCCTCCTAAGAGGAACGCTGCGCTCAGTAAGGAAGACGAACTTATTTAAGGCAGAGTAATGGCTCAAGTCGACTTCCTTACCAGGTACTTATAATTTCATTGTTATTTTGAATAACTGATAATATGAAATACGGGATACTTAGCTTCTTGATATACATGTACACTGGTTTTCAGCCACCTCCCTGGGTGTGAATCAGCTACATGATTATCGGGTAAGATTAATATTGAAAAATGTTATTTTCATTAGTAAAATAAATTTTTGAATATACTTACCCGATAATCATGATTTAATTGACCCACCCTTCCTCCCCATAGAACCAGTGGACCGAGGAAAAATTGAGGTGGTGTCAACAAGAAGTACTGCAGTACCTGGCCACAGGTGGCGCTTGTGAGTACACCCCCCTCTTGTATAGCGATCGCTGGCGTATCCCTTCCGTAGAATTCTGTCGGGCAACGGAGTTGACAGCTACATGATTATCGGGTAAGTATATTCAAAAATTTATTTTACTAATGAAAATAACATTTTTACATCAAGGACATGACTGGATCAAGCAGCAAAGCTGGCTATGTCCTCGTGGCGATCCGCAAGGATACTTTCTCTGAAATCTCCAACCAAGAGGACACTCCAATAGAGTATGAAGCCTTCAAAACATACCTCCTGGAGTAGTGCTCGCCATCGCCAGCCATCCATATAGCCAAGCTTTTACAGCTCTCTCAACAACGATTGTGGGACCAAAAAGCTTCCCTCGCCCTAAAGGAAATGACCAGTACAGTATTGCTCGCCTGCAACCTGTCGCAGACGGCTCTCCTCGGGAAATGAACCTACTCCGTGCCCCAGAACCAGTACTCGCCGCCAACCCTGACGTTGATACCTTGCTCATGAAGAACTTGGTAAACAAAGTAGACACCCTTATTGACAGCCACTTCACCACATTCAAGATATCCATCAATGCCTCCACTCCTGACAAAGATAACAAGCATTCAACATCAACCAAAGCTGATGTGAATGTGGTAAAACACAGACATGTCAGAGCAGCAAGAAAGCCATCCACCACCCACATGCCGCCTCTCACTCACGCCCCAACCAATAAACTCTACAGCCACTTACAGTAATGATGCCCATCAGCTGCATTTATGCTACTACCACTGAATGTGGTAAGGATAAAACAGAGAATGCAATCTTAGAAGTACAGGGTGGTTTTAGAAGAGGTAGGGGTTGTATGAATCAGATTTTTACAGTTAGGCAGATATGCTAGAAACATTTAGCAAAAGGTAAGGAGGTGTATGTTGCGTTTATGGATCTGGAGAAAGAGTATGATAAAGTTGATAGGGAAGCAATGTAGAATGTGATGTTATATGGAGTTGGTGGAAGGTTTTTGCAAGCAGTGAAAAGTTTCTACAAAGGTAGTAAAGCATGTGTTAGGATAGGAAATGAACTGAGTGATGGGTTTCCGGTGAGAGTGGGGCTGAGACAGGGATGTGTGATGTCGCCGTGGTTGTTTAACTTGTATGCTGATGGAGTGGTGAGAGAGGTGAATGCTCGAGTGCTTGGATGAGGATTGAAACTGGTAGACGAGAATGACCATGAATGGGAGGTAAATCAGTTGTTGTTTGCGGATGATACTGTACTGGTTACAGATGCGGAAGAGAAGCTTGGCCGATTAGTGACAGGATATGGA
Source organism: Palaemon carinicauda (assembly GCF_036898095.1). Classification (NCBI taxonomy): domain Eukaryota; kingdom Metazoa; phylum Arthropoda; class Malacostraca; order Decapoda; family Palaemonidae; genus Palaemon; species Palaemon carinicauda. The sequence continues at coordinate 36,944,553 of NC_090768.1, read as the reverse complement.
AGGGTGTGTGAGAGAAGGAAGTTGAGAGTTAATGTGGGTAAGAGTAAGGTTATGAGATGTACGAGAAGGGAATGTGGTGCGAGGTTGAATGCCATGTTGAATGGAGAGTTACTTGAGGAGGTGGATCAGTTTAAGTACTTGGGGTCTGTTGTTGCAGCAAATGGTGGAGTGGAAGCAGATGTATGTCAGAGAGTGAATGAAGGATGCAAAGTGTTGGGGACAGTTAAGGGAGTACGTAGTAAAAAATAGAGGGTTGGGCATGAATGTAAAGAGAGTTCTGTATGAGAAAGTGATAGTACCAACTGTGATGTATGGATCGGAGTTGTGGGGAATGAAAGTGACCGAGAGACAGAAATTGAATGTGTTTGAGATGAAGTGTCTAAGGAGTATGGCTGGTGTATCTCGAGTAGATAGGGTTAGGAACGAAGTAGTGAGGGTGAGAACGGGTGTAAGAAATGAGTTAGCAGCTAGAGTGGATATGAATGTGTTGAGGTGCTTTGGCCATGTTGAGAGAATGGAAAATGGCTGTCTTCTAAAGAAGGTGATGAATGCAAGAGTTGATGGGAGAAGTACAAGAGGAAGGCCAAGGTTTGGCTGGATGGATGGAGTGAAGGAAGCTCTGGGTGATAGGAGGATAGATGTGAGAGAGGCAAGAGAGCGTGCTAAAAATAGGAATGAATGGTGAGCGATTGTGACGCAGTTCCGGTGGGCCCTGCTGCTTCCTCCGGGGCCTTGGATGACCGCGGAGGTAGCAGCAGTACGGGATTCAGCGTTATGAAGCTTTATCTGTGGTGGATAATGGGGGAAGGTGGGCTGTGGCACCCTAGCAGTACCAGCCGAACTCTGTTGAGTCCCTTGTCAGGCTGGAAGGAACGTAGAGAGGAGAGGTCCCCTTTTTTGTTTCATTTGTTTGATGTTGGCTACCCCCCAAAATTGGGGGAGGTACCTTGGTATATGTATGTATGTACCACTGAATGTCATTGGCCAAAATCTTGTAAGTAGGCCATTGCTTGTGGCGGTTGCCCCCCCCCCTCCCCCTGTCACAAATCTTTTCTTTTTACATGATGCAGATACTGATGTGAGGTTTTTGGTAGACACTGGTGCTTGCCATTCCTTTCTACCAGTTTGTCACTCTCCAGCACACGATGTAGTCATTCTAAGCCTGCTGACGTCCACCTAATACTGTACATGCCAACAGATCTGAGATCCCCACCCACAGGTACAAGATAATCCCACTATCATTTGGGAGCGCCAAATACCATTGAAAGTTTCTTGTTGCTGACGTAACATTGCCAAAAATCGGTACGGATTTCCCTGCCCATTTCCACCTCCTGGTTTATGTAGCACATCGACGTCTAGTCGATGCACATATCCGTCGACACCTCTTCAACCCGGCCCCTCCAACCTTGTACTCCAAATCAGCACACCCAAGGATGCTACGCCCACCTCACATTGTACCCGGAAGTCTTCCGACCAGAACTTCGCCAAACGCCCACGGTTCCTGCATGGTATTTATCACTATATCAAGACGATCAGAAAGGAATTCCATATACAGAAGACCACAGGCACAATACATCTAAGGCACCCATATTTGAACATACAGTCTAGCAGATGGAGCATTGAATGTTGTTGTTAGCCTTGTACAAACTCTGATACCTTCAAGCAAAAAAGTGTACAGTCCAAATTAAGTCTTAGGCTGCTAAGAAACCAACAGTCCAAATTAAGTCTTAGGCTGCTAAATAACCCCAACAGTCCAAATTAACTCTTAGGCTTCTAAATAACAAACATAATGAAAGGTCTTGGCCCTTACTGTCTTATGTTTGACTAGTGTAATTTATTAAACCATTTTATGAGTGACTGAGACTTATCACTGACTGAAGGTAATTTTGGTCATAGAGGATGAAAGGTAGGGATGTCTGTTCACATGTCAACTACTTATCCACATCTTATTTTAAAGGAACAAAACAAAGAAAATTTTGTAGGACTGTTAGAATTTTACTGAGGCAATAAAGAAGGGGGAAGTTAGTGTAATGAGAGAAAAAACGCCTCTATAGTCTTTTCATGGTTATGGTACTGTATTTCAAAATCTAAACTGACAATAGCCTCAAGTAGCAATGCTGAACAAGCTCAGAAAAAGTCTTCCATTAAAATTATCAAGACATCCAGGAACTTCACTAAAAATAAATTGATTAACTTTTAACAGCTCAGTTCCTAATTTCTTAGTTAGTTTCCCTAAATTTATTTGAGGATAGCATTGATTTTCATTCATAAAATTGAATTAGTTGGCATGTTCATCTTACCAATATGAATTTAATGAAATTTGGGAATAGTATACATGTATGGTATATAGTCCAGGTATCACGATTTGAGGGCAAATCAATACTTAAAGTTATTTCTTTATATCTACAGGATTTTCAATCAAAACTGCAAAAGGTACTAAAAATAGCATGGCTGATTCTTAATTCACCTGGAGGTGCAGGTTTTTCAGGTCTTCATGCCTCTAGCAGCCAACCGGATTCACTGGCAGGAAATATGAATGTGAAAGTACTTGAATGATCATTTTATACAATTTAGGCAAAGATTACCTTGGCCATCATCTTCAGCACATCTTTGAAGCAGCAACTTTATTATGTCAATGGACAGAGGTCTTACCCAATTCCATCTCATTAAGCTTTCTTTTTGAGTAATGTTTACAATCTTAAACTGGCAAGTTCAGAGGAGTATTAACATGTTGGAACAGTCTTACTTTTATAGGCAAGGAGCAGACCAATGAAGGTATGTCATCACTACTAAGAAATATCTTCTTTACAACCATTATCCCTACATCAAGGGGATGGTTGCATGATGCCCCCTCTGCAATACCTTCTATCAAAGGCATCCTCTTCCACCAAACACCTTCTCGCCATCTAGTTCTCTGCCTCCCTTTCGATCTTCTCCCCTAAACAAGTTTCTCGCAAGCCCTCCTCACTCTCTCCCCTCTATCCATCCACAACCCGTACCCACACCATATCAGTCGTGAGACTTTGGCACTTTATCACCTCTGTAATCTTTACTACGCCTGCCACTCTTCCAATTTGATAATTTTCCAATCTTTCAAGCAGTGATATTCCCATAATCCACCTGAGCTTTCTCATCTGTTCTCTCAATTTTTTCTCTTAGAGCCAACATTTTTTAATCCATACATTAACACTTATTTCATTACTGTGCTACAGATCTTGACGTTCATCTTGACTGGCATTTTCTTATCACATACCACTCCTGCTACCTCCCTCCACTTCCCCAAGGCTGCTAAAATGAGTTGCTGACGTGGTTGTGCATGAGAGCTGGCTTCTTAATCTCTCCATAGGCTGATGCTTCTGCATAGTATAAAAACATGAACGGCGTAGTAAACAAAGTATTTTCCCTGTTGGAGCCACTGGGCTTACAGCATCCTGCTTTTCCAAATAGGGTTGTAGCTTAGCAAATTAATAATAATAATAATAATAATAATAATAATAATAATAATAATAATAATAATATTAATAATAATAATAATATTAATAATAATAAATTAATAATAATAATAATAATAATAATAATAATAATAATAATAATAATAAAAATAATAATAATAATAATATCAGTTATTACATGGTGAGAACAGTCTCTCTTTGACTAGACTGTAGCAATGGTGTAAAATAAATAGCCATAGTACTGTAGTATTATATATCAGAAATGAAGGTAACCCGAGTTCCCCTCCCCACACCTATAATAGAAGTAGCCTATGTATGATCCCCGTTTCACAATTTGACGTTGCATCAAAATGGTTGCAGTAAAAGTAAACGGGAAGCTGGCAAAATTATTTGCCATTTGCAGAAAGAACCGGTGGGGGAAAATTATCCTTACTGTGCAATATTAGTGACATTTCAAAAAAAAAAAAAAAAAAAAAAAAAAAAAAAAAAAAAAAAAAATTATTTATTCTATACTTCAAATATATTGGGTTAAGGTAGCTTTTGTATACAAGCTCGAATTAATAACAAAATCCTTGTTGAATCAAACAAAGATAAAATAATTTCAAAGCAACGATGTCATGAATGTGTGCGTTCGTCTGAGACCATCCTTAATCTGCAATTTGCTCCACAAGGTCGTTATTCAGAGGAATCCTGGATAAGTGAGGACTGAATAGCTCAATTTTTGCGAAGGGTGGTATGCATGTACGGTACGCAGTAGACACGGATAACCTGGACATTTAAACCATTGCTCGCAAATTTACAGTAAGCACTAACTTTCAGAAATATTTATTTTAATGTTACTGTTCTTGAAACATTTTATTTCCTTGTTTCCTTTCCTCACTGGGCTATTTTCCCTGTTGGGGCCCTTGGGCTTATAACATTCTGCTTTTCCAACTAGGGTTGTAGCTTAGCAAGTAATAATAATAATAATAATAATAATAATAATAATAATAATAATAATAATAATAATTGCAGTTTTGAAAATGAATAAAAATACCGAAGCACAGCAAATATCATCAAGTCATCTATTTCAAGGTGTTAAATTTTACACAGTTTAACGCACAAATTATGTTAAAAAACGTAATTAATTCGAGACTGTTTCCAGAAAAACGAGTCTATTTCTTCGTCTGAGAAAGAAGAAACAGCAGTAGAGTGCAAGACCGTAAGTAAGAAGGAATACTTACAATCGTATATAATCTAATTTGAGTAAGTAAGAAGGTAAAGAAGAAAGAAGAGAGCAGTGTCCAAGAATAAGTAGCAGCACTAACACTCGCCTCAGTTCCTAAGAACACAACAAATGCAACCGTTTCTAGTCCACTGCAGGACAAAGGCCTCAGACATGTCCTCTGTCATGTCTGGGGTTTGGCCATTTTAAACACCACGCTGGCCACTTCAGATTGGTGATGGTGGGAGGTTTTTGGTGTGATCGCTCAGAGCAAACCCACCTGGCCCTGACTAGTAGAGCTTAGCTGATCATGACGATACACAAACCCTATCACTAAGGTATCCCCACTCAAAAAGGGTTAGAACACATCGTGCATTATTATTATTATCATTATTATTATTATTATTATTATTATTATTATTATTATTATTACAAGCTAAGCTACAACCCTAGTTGGAAAAGGAAGACACTATAAGCCCAAGGGCTCCAACAGGGAAAATATCCCAGTGAGGAAAGGAAACAAGGAAATAAATAAACTACAATAGAAGTAATGAACAAAATAAAATATTTCAAGAACAGTAACAATAGTAAATTATTTCTTTGTAAATAAATGATAAAAATCTAAAAAAAAGACCTGGATGGGAAACATGGAATAGACAAAAATGGGAAGCAACGCAGGAACTCAGTGGGATCAAGTATCCAAGGGGAAGGAAGTCCTGGATATGGGGAAGGGCTTTGACCCCACGAGGAGGGGGAAGAGGACGGAGGGTGATGCTTAAGGGGGCGTTTCTTCAGTGGTCTGGCGTGGGCTAGTCAGTTCCTCCCTTAACATGCAGTGGGTCGTGTATCTCGTTCTACTAATACCGGGTTAGTTTGTGAAATTGGACTTTTTCAATTTATGCAGTTCCTGGTTTTACTGAAAACTTATGTATTGGTGCTTCATTTCTTCTTCTTTTTTCTATTATTGTCTTTTCTTGATTCAACTCAAAAGCGCGATAAGGCAGTTTAAAGGCCACTCATGAATGACAGGGGCAAGGGACAGTGACATTGTTCTATCAAGCAGGACAATGCCCTAGAGACTGACCATATATACATATGATCCGCGCCCACGCCACCTCTCCACCCAAGCTTGGACCAAGGAGGGCCAGACAATGGCTGCATTTGACTCAGCAGATAGACCTATAGGCTCCCCCAAACCCAACTTCCTATGCTCACAAGGATGGCGAGGTTGCAGCGACCAAAGAAACTAACCAGTTTGAGCGGGACTCGAACCCCAGTCTGGCGATTATCAGCCAGGGCCATTACCACATCAGCCACCACAGCCTTAATCTCCTTAATCTATAGTTGCTTTGAAAAAGCTCTTAATTATGGAAGGAACTCTTCCAGTGAAATACAGTTTAGTGAATTTTATTCGCAATTAAATGAAAGAGGCATAGATTATAATATTAATATATATGCGAGTTCAGGGTCAAGTGTATACAATAAGTTTCCCAGAAAATTAATTTTATATGAACTGCCACACAGTATTTGATATGTAAAAAAGTTGATCATGATGTAGGTTGGTGTTATTTCACACTAAACTGGTCTTATACCATTAAAGGATTTTGCTCATACTGTAAATCCTTAAGGAGATATTGTATGAGTTAGTTGAAAAGATTACTTAACTAATTCGGCAATCTTGATGATTATCAAATTATCTAAAACGTATTAATTTGATCAAGAAATATCGTTTTTAATGTATGTGCATTTTTCTGTTTTTAATTTGAGACATCTTAAAAACCAGTATCTAAAATATCTAAATTATTTACAAGATAAAAATTCCGGATTTTAAAACAAATTTTGTTCGCTTTGTGGATAGATTATAACGTGTGGTATCAAAAACAAAATAAAACACAAAATAGCTGGCATTTTTTTCTTTCTCTCATATATATATATATATATATATATATATATATATATATATATATATATATATATATATATATATACACACATATATATATATATATATATACACTTGAGAGAGAGAGAGAGAGAGAGAGAGAGAGAGAGAGAGAGAGAGAGAGAGAGAGAGAGAGAGAGAGAGAGAGAGAGAGAGAGAGAGAGAGAGCCTACTTTTAAAATTATGGGAAACGGTAGCAAGTACGTTATCTAAGGCTTAGTTCAAACGGAAGTTCTGATGAACTGTTCATCAGATAAATAAGATACAAGGACACTAACGCTGCCCTGAACTTGACCCTTCCGGCAATCGGAAGTGGCCATTGCTTGCTTCATACAATAGAGAGCAATAGGCTTCATACAATAGAGAGCAATAGGCTTCATACAATAGAGAGCAATAGGCTTCATACAATAGAGAGCAATTGATTTTGTAAATTTTTTTTTTGGGGGGGGGGGGGGGGTAGAAATGAATGAACGGGAAAAATCGTACAATTGTATAATGCCTATTTAAGTTCAACTCACAAATGACTATAGCCCATTTCTTTTAGCGATGCATATTTGCACCGACTCGCGGTGGTGCCCTTTTAGCTCGGAAAAGTTTCCTGATCGCTGATTGGTTAGAATTATCTTGTCCAACCAATCAGCGATCCGGAAACTTTTCCGAGCTAAAAGGGCACCGCTGCGAGTCGGTGCAAATATGCATCGCTAAAATAAATGGACCATAGTGATATATTTATTCATGTCTTAATTTTACATATC
>NC_090768.1:36917200-36932200 GCF_036898095.1 Palaemon carinicauda | reverse complement strand
ATTTTGCAGATACCTATGACAAATTTTTTCTACCTACTTTAATTACTGCCTTGATACTCCATTGGTTTAATCAAGTCATGATATATACATATATTTTTAAATTATTGTTTACACAACAGCTAATGACTCCATTTAAATGGCTATTGGGTTCAAGATTCACTACATATGATAAAATGGATACGAGGGAGTAAGCCCAATCTAGGAATTGAAGCTAAAGATGACCTACAGAGAGGGTGCATGTAGTAACATTTGATTGGTTTTCATCAACAGGAGATCTGGCTAAGGCAATAAAAAAGAGGGCCCCTCATATTCATTTTGGGCTTTACCATTCGTTGTATGAGTGGTTCAATCCTCTCTATTTGCAAGACAAAAGCAACAGTTTTCAAACCAATGACTTTGTCACTAGAAAAACTATGCCAGAGCTACTAGAATTGGTAAGTTATTCTTATTTTTGTTTACGTATAAAGTCTATCACCAATAATAACAATAATGATATCAATAAATGAAATACTTGATATTGAAAGCGTTTAGGTCCAGATATTCTACATAAAATTGCAGACCAAATGACCCAATAAAAATAGGTTTTAACAAAGGAAAAAATCTATTTTAGGGGAGGTGCTGTGGTTCCTAAGGACTTTCCTGTAAAGGTTAGAACAGGGAATCTAATATAAGATAATATACCAAAGAAATATTATCTTTCCTGCCCAGGGGCCAGTGTATCAACGAGCAAGGCATAGACTTAGTGTATATAAGGAAAACCCACGGATTTAAGCTTTACTGAACCCATCACAACGCCTCCACGGCTGAATTTGTCTCTGAGAACCATTACTGTCACTGAGATAATGCTTACCCTGGCACTTTTCTATCTCTAGGAAACCATCTTTTCCATTCAGGATGATGTCTCAGTTATGTCCACTTCTCTTCACCAGTCTACGGAAATAAGAATGTCTTGGGAATCACACAGTACTTCCCCCAAAATAGGTTTTTCATTTGTCAAAATCAATTTCTAGGCAGCTAGGTTGTTATTTGGTTCCCAAACACTAATACCAGAACGTAAAACAAGAAACACTCGTGCACAAGTCATATCATCTATAACCAAGAGAAAGTCCAATACATTCTAAAATACAGTATGTGAAAGAAAAAGACTAAAAAATTTATTCTAACACGCTCATGAATGGATATTTAATGAAAAGGCAAGCTAGATGACCATCGTGAAGCTAAGGGACCTGGTTGAGGATCCCTATTTTCGACCTAATTTCTCATGTATAGGCCACGATGGAGCTGAGCAGTATGCACACATGTTGCATTACTCGAATTTGTTTCTCGTAGTTTCTTATTAACAACCTGTCATACAAATTCATAAATCACAGGTTATTCTGAAATTGCATAGTAGAAAACAAAGATAAATAGGAGCAATTTTTCTCACACCATAGGTTTCATGGATGGAGAGTGGATCAGTCTTTTTGATGAGCGAGGTCATGAAATACTGACAGCCCTTGTAGAAAGGAATTTGTTAGTATAGGTACTTTGAAACAGACTACCTTTACTAATGATGTGGAACTCAGCAAAAATGCTTGTATGGTAGACACCAGACTGTGCTCACCACAAGTAGGATTTAAAGCCGAGTTGTAAAGATGGTCTCACCTCAAGAGAGGATTTTTATTCTTGGTCAACAAGAGAGACCCGGGGTCAGTATCAGGAGACAGTCAGTAGTGAGGGTTAAGAACGCCTGTTCTCTGCAGGATGCTGCAAGTTTACAGACTCTTACCCCCGAGGCTAAGGGGATTAATTACAGCCTTCTGAAGTACTTCTTTTAGAGTAATAAAGAAACGATCTGAATTGGTCTGGCCAAAATTCAACCATTCTATCAAGTGACGAGGACACTGAGGGAGCTGTACCAACAGTCATTGCAAAGCAAAGCAAAGCAAAGGACCAAGTAACTTTGTGAAACGGGTCTGAATCCAAGCCAGATTAGTATGGCAGAATTGTTGATGGTTTAAAAAAGGAAGACAAGAAGTCTAAGGTTATCCAGCATAGGATTCTTTACCCAAGGAAGGCTATGTCTTCCACGTGGACTGGCATTGTCTAGTGGAAGAAGATCTCTTATAGCCCATTAAATACATTATGTTCTTAGCCATGAAATCTCTCTCATACATTTGAGAGAAAATCCTGGTGAGATGTTTCTGGATCAGAAAAGAAGAAGTGAAGAAATTCTAACTCCTTACTCTCTGATACAGCTGTGCTGACCAAAAAATGGTGTGACTTCGATCTCAGCCGTTGAAGGAGTGGATACCAAAGAGGGAAAAGACCTCACAAAAACCATGCAGTTTCATGAAACTTTCAAATCCTTCAGGTCAAGTCTCTGAAAAAGAAATTACAATCTTAGGGGAGGGTGGATTCCCCTTTCAGGAACAGATCCCTTAGCAATTCCACACCCATTTTGATAAAGAGGGCAGTCTTCTGGCATGGTAGTGTTATTCCAACAAAAGTTCCTCAAAAAGGGTATGAATGAGCAGAAACCCCTTAGCATCTAAGACACGGGAACTCTTGGAAATGGCAAGTCGCTGGAAAGAACCATCATAAATGGAGCAAACTGAGGTCTTAAATATATAGGAGATGATTTTGACGTTCACAGGGGACCCAAACTTAACGTCTACAGGAGGGATGCTAGCCTGCCCAGAGATATGTAAATTCAAGTGGGCCTAAAGGCAACCAGAGACAGAGCATTAATAATAATAAAGTAAATCAAATACCCAGAAGAGCACCCATGGGATAATGGAGTCCCCTCTGAGACCTCCGGAGTAAGGCCACCTCTCTTCAGGATTTAGATTATCCTCCGACCCAAAATCTTCTAATTGGTTAAGGGCTAGGTCTTGCTTTGAATCCACTGAAGAAAGATTAGGCAAATCTCAGGGCCGCATTCTCTGACCAAAGAGGCACAATAATTGCTATGATAGCGACACTGAGCACGACTCCAAGGGTTGGTAGAATTATGCCACCCCACCTGGTTACATCTAATTTTCAAATTACTCGTCTGTGATGAAAAGATCGGATTAGTATCTCAAAAAGGAAAAAAGGGTATCTGCTTTGTCCATTCCCCAAGGGAAATAGGGACCTATAAAACTACGAAAGTCCTGTAGAGAAGAACCGAGAGACTATGGTAGGCTAATCCTGCCAAATAAAATATATCAATTCCAAGAGGAATTAACCCCCTCTTCGAACTACCCAAGGGGCAATCGGAGACCTTCCAACAAATCGAAACGTTGGGACTGACCCATACCGCTAACTACCAGAGAGTAGTTGACACCAGCTGACAAGTTGGAGGGAAAGAAAAGGAAACCCTGGTGCCCAAAACAGAACTTGTGAGTCGAGTAACTCTCCCCAACCCACATTAACCCATTCCTGTGCAATGGATAGGGAGGAAGGAACCCTAGCCACAGAGAGACAAGTAACTCCTCATTGTGCTAGACAAAACCTCTACCTTGGGAAAGAGAGGGCCACTCCTGTGTGGCGCTTTGCTTTAAGCTATAAAATGTAACCATTTTATTACAGGTTCAAAGAATCTAGTTTAGTTTGTGATAAAACTGAATATAATCTCATAAATATATATAGAATATTCAGTGCCAAATTACTCTTCAAACCACACAGTACAAATTTCCTTAAAAACTAACATAGGATATCACAGACTATTGGCTCATGAATACATATTATATCATATCAAAAATCTTTATCCAAATTCATGTGTGCTATACTCCGACTAATCAATCATTTCTTGAGTAAATAATTTTTGATGCTATGCTAACATAAATTGTTTTAAATAATTAAAATATATATTTATCTTATAGGCAATAAACTAAATTCTAGTGGATGTGTTTTCCAAATAAAATATTAGGACAAATAAGATCTTTATCTTTGACTCTTAACTGTCTTTACAAACTTCTAAACATTTCTAATGCAATGAACATAGTTAACCTTTTGTTTTGCTTATATTTAATGGTGTTATTGTTCCAGGTCGAACAATACCACCCTGAAGTTATTTGGTCTGATGGAGATTGGGAAGCTAAGGACACATACTGGAACGCAACCGGATTCTTGGCTTGGCTTTTCAATGATTCCCCAGTCAAAGACACCGTCGTTGTTAATGACAGGTGGGGTCAGGGCATACCATGTCACCATGGATCTTACTACACCTGCACTGATCGTTATAATCCAGGTATGAGATTATTAGTAAACCAAGTTTTATGATGTCTTTATCAGCATTAGTAGTAGAACAGTAGTAATATTAGCAGTATAATTACAATTCAATTTCAAAGCTAAGAAAAACGATGGTTACTACCCAAGTTAATCTCATGCAATGGTCAAATTACTGCAGGGAAGCCGTTAAGCAATTGAACAATTTCATCTTGAGGATAGGTGGTACAAACCTTGTAAAAATCAAAGCTGTTACCATCGAGCTAAGTTAAAACATATTATGATATGAAAAAGAGCCTTTTAAAGAGCAAAATTTGTGTATCCAATCGATCGGATGATGATAAAAATTCTTGCTGCGGATTCTTTTTTTTCACATTTTCACCATTCAACTAATATATATTAGCTTGGCTTTAGAATTTCATTTACTATCTGATATTCTTCCTCCTTTACATTAATATCTTTTATATCCCTGCCTGTCCTATTTATCCTTAATGCAGACAATTATCCCCTCTACAGATCACCCCTTTTCCCTCTCTGTATGATCCTACTGAGATGTATTAACAAGGCTCTGAAAAGTAACCAATGACAGTGCCATATTGAGGTAAACTGTAATTTAGGGAACGTATCATGGTTTTCATTATGACTGCCATATGGCAGATTTGAAGCTTTTTGGCTTTTACATAGAAAGCCAAGAACAACTCCTCTAGATCTTCTGCCATACATTAAGTCTTGTACACTGAAATGTTTTCTTAGAAGCCGAAAATCCCCACTATATTTTCCTTTAAGTCTACAATATGCTGCTGCCAAAATCCTTGCCATGTAGTATGCACGAGACTACAAGTTCAATCTCTGCCTTATTCCTACTTTTGAATCATACAATTAATCTAAGCTTAAGAAGCAAACTTGTCATTACCACGGGAGATGAGTCTTATAGGCTGGACTTCAACGGGAGTTTACTATTGCCATGTTCTCAAACATCACAGAACAAAATAGACATACTACATAACAATAAAACGCTAAATGTGCAGTAAGCAAACACAAAATAGAAATATAAAAAGCTAAAATTAAACCAATCAAATAAACTGAATTCAGAGGCATAGAGAAAATATATGCCTAGTGAGACGGGTATTCAACTTAACTACAATGACACAGAAAAGCCATGTTCTGCCTTAATCAAGACCCTTACAGCAAAGAAAAACTGATGTGTGAATTATCAGTGTTAGATTATCCTTATCTGTAATGGTATGAAAACAAGCATGCATCGATTATCATAGTGCATTTTGAAACATGAAAGATATCTGACGCGCAATGTTCTTTATAATCATTCCCTGAATTGTGAGGGAATATCCAGAATAGGTGCATTGTTATAAAACAATAAAAATGCAGCAGCAAGATTTTCATCATATTGTTACCTCAATGAATACAGAAGAAAGAAAATAAAATTCAAGATTCATAGGCCAGGCATATTATATCATTAAAGACAAAATTTAATTGATACAGCCATCAGTTACTAGGAGGGGAGATATGTTTTTTTTAGTGCTCTCTCTCCCTTTACTGTTAATTACCAGTACTGTCTAAAATGGTGTTTTATTCAATCACTTGAAACAGATAAAATTGTTTTCCAACGACAGAATAGAGTAACTGCATTTTTTTTTTGTAAAATACAAATGATTCACTAAATTTTATATGAAAATAAATCTATATTATTTTATCATATACGAGAAATATTTATAAGGAAGTAAACGTTATTTAACAGAAAATTTCAGTGACGGAACAGTTTACTTAGACCTTCGTTCTCTTAGGTGTTCTCCAACCTCACAAATGGGAGAACTGCATGACCCTAGACAAGAGCTCTTGGGGGTACAGAAGAAATGCTCGTGTTGCCGACTATCTGACAATTAATGAGCTTCTTACAGAAGTGGCAATGACCATTAGTTGTGGAGGTAAAAAATTGAAAATCATTTTGTATTGAATAATTACTATTGTATATGAAACATGTCCTAAGCCAAGCCCTATAATAAAACATAATAACCTATTGAACGATCTTGAAAAGAAATATGTATATAGTGGTGAAACTTGGGTAAAGATAATCGATGTGATTTATCTCTATACAGGCAACATTCTAATAAATGTGGGACCAACCCACTATGGCATCATCCCACCAATCATGGAGGAGCGACTACGTGAGCTGGGGTCCTGGTTAGACATCAATGGAGAAGCCATCTATGATAGTAAACCATGGGTTCATCAGAATGACAGTCTAACCTCTGGTGTGTGGTGAGTATCTATGTAAATGCTTAATCTATGCGATAAAATTGTAACGTAAGCAGCAAAACCTTCTTGATAGTACAGAGTAGACTTTTCGCTTCGCATTCCCATGGCGGCAGATCGATCACAGTTCAGGACCGTGAGTTCAAGCTATTTACTGGAGAGGTTATTGCTGTGCTTTCGCACCACAGTAGGGAGTTGAGTCTGTCCAGCTGACGTTCTAGTGGGTATCTCTTGAGATGTCACTCGAACTGAAACCAGACACCTTTAACGTTTAATGTACAGACATGGATTGATGTTCGAATTACTAAATGTGGATATAAAATGTACTTGTAAAGCGTATATTTATAAGAAAAATCAAATTTTTTTTTATAAACGAAGAATTATTCTTTTATCTTTACCATTACTCATTCTCATTCCACATCCACTACGGGTAAGGGGACAGATGTAATCTAAATTTGGAGCCTGGAGCAGTTTAATTAACACTGCTGTTCAAATAACTCGTGATGGTGACACCAATTCTTTCATAAAAACCGATAAAGTTTCGTATTAGGATTGAATATCTTTAAACATCACATACTTTTCTTTGATGAACTATAATTTCTAATATACCATAAAAAACGCCAGGACAATTTTCAAATCCTAAAATCTATTTACCAAAAGCTGATGAATTTTCTTTCAAAGAAACTTCAATGATAGATTTAAAAAAAATCTGTTTGGCGGAAACATATCTTTAATCATCTCCGGCTACATTTCATTATCAAAGCGAGGCAGAATATTCAAAATTATTTCGATAGAAATTGAAGAGCAAAATGTAGAGAACTTCATAAAAATGCATTTCACATGAAATTGGAGCTTAAATCACAATAACCTTACAAAATCTATTTAATTAAACTTCTGTACGCCTACATATTATGTAATGCTCTTTAACCATCGTTTCAAAATAAACTCGTCATTTCATATTACTGTAGTCTAATCAGCCAGCATCAGCAAACACAAAGTCACATGAAAAATAATCCACCCTTCCCTAAGGGATCAAGTTGGTGATAACTGGTCATTCTTAATATAGACCTCTGTAATTAACTACTTGCCTCACGGCTAGTACAGCTGTAACGTGTTTGCCTAGCATTCGCATGACAGAAGATCGATCCCAGCCCGGGACAACGAGTTTAAACTGTTTACTGAGGAGGCCACTGCTGAGGTTGGGCAGCATGGTGGGCTCCCCCATTGCCCGGCTGACGTTCTGGTGAGCATCTGTTATGACGAAACTGAAACTGAAACTAGACATCTTTAACACTTGCGATAAGCTGTCAGGTGCATCCGTACACGAAGAAAATATGGGTATAAATACGCGCAAATGTTCTCAAATATACTACTATATTAATTTATATAATATTTGAAAACCTGCTCAAAGCATTTTCATAAAAAAAAATTAAACAGAACTTGTTTCCTCAAAAAATAATAATTTCTCTCCTGAAAATTGATTTTCCCTTAAATAAAAATTATACAATGGAATATGCAATTGATGCTTTTATAATTTCTTAATACATAATTAGTTATTGATCAGGGAGAACAGCATAATATATGAAAGCCGTAATATTCAAAAGGGGATGGAAATTGTATATAAACTAATTCAGATTTCGTACGTAAAATAGTTGTCATTTCTAAATAATTCAATATCACTTAAAACCTGTTTATTATCATTGCTATTTAGCAAAATTCAAATTAAAATCCAAAGAGGATTCCTTCACTCGCCTTAGATTTCCTCCGCAGAACCAACCATACAGAAAAAGCAACTGAACTCCACCACGGAATATAAAGTCGACCTGATGTTCCAAAATGATAAAAGAGGAATCTTCCCCTTTAAAAAACAACATACACTAGACCTTATTTCTCGACTTTGACCTTTGACCTTAACATGTATTAAATGACAGGAATTTTCATACACTCAAATATGAGCCAAATTTGGAGTCTGGGACAACGATGTGCAAACATATGGCTGATTACGTGAATTGGACATTTTCCTCGACCGTAACCTTGACCTTAACATGTATTAATTGGCGTGGATTATCATGCATTCAAATATGAACACAGTTTGAAGTTTCTGTAACAACGATGTCCAAATTTATGGATGGTTACGTGAATTGGACTTTTTGCTTGACCGTGACCTTGACCTTCCAAAATTTAATAATTTCTACTTTTTACATAACAGTTAATCCCTGCAAGTTTCCTTACTATACGATTAAAATTGTGACCAGGAAGCTGTTCATAAACAAACAAACACAGACACGCAAATTACAAAAACAGGGGCTAAAACATATCCTCCTTCCAACTTCCTTGGCGGAGGTAAAAATCACGAATACCCCTCAAAGGCGATGGCTTAGCTGCCATTCAGACAAAAAGCTTTTAATCGATCAGTGCTTTTCCCTTTCACAGGTTTACGAGTAAGGACGACATGGTGTACAGCATTGTTCTCCAGTGGCCCAGAAAAGGACTCCTGTCTCTGGGGTCCGTGTCGGCCACACCCCAGACTCACGTGTCTATGCTTGGATATAACGACAACAGGATAGAGAAAAAAGTGCAGGTGAGCAACGACCTTCATTTTTTTTTTTTTACTCCCGTAACTTAAGCTTAAAAGTTAATTTTTACTATGCGGTATTAATAGTTTATTTTAAGTAACGTGCTCTGATGAAATATAATATGTAAAAGACAGAAAAAGAGCAACATGGATACAAGAGCAAACTAAATTAGAGGATATTATAACATGTAAGGAAAAGAAATGGATATGAGCAGGACATATAATGAGAATGACAGACAATAGATGAACATTAAGAATAACAGAATGGAACTCTATATATTGTAAAAGAAGCAGGGGAAGGAAGAGAAAACGATGGATTGACGAGCTAAGAAAGTTTGCGGGCGTGGACTGACAAAGAAAGACCGTGAACAGACGCAAGTGGAAGGACATGATTGAGGCCTTTGTTCTGCAGTGGACTAGTAACGACCGATGATGATGATGATGATGATAAATTTGGTGCAATAATGGTAACGCTTGATGCAATGAAGTGACCACAAAATTATTTATAGATCAACATAATCGTTAATGCTAAAATTCTATTTACACAATCAGCTAAAAGCATGCATTTGCATCACAAGGATTGTAAAAGAAAGTCAATAGTTGATCTATTGGAGGCGACGATAAACTTGCATCTGAATTTGAGGAAGATTAAACGATACAGAAAACAATGGGAAGGGATACAAAGAACTTTTTGAAAAAGCCACCCTTAGGCTTCAAGAGATGGACCTCCAAAACAGGGTCAGAAAATGAAAGTATTTAAGTATACACCAGGGTAACGGGGAGGGGTCCTCTAGCTGTATCCCTGCTTTCAAGAATCCATCTCACTGAAGTATGGATACTATATCACCATTGCTGTATGAAACCTAAAACTGAATACTACAAACATGCAACAGAGGAATCATGGTAGAACATCTGCCGCATGTTACATTATAGTCCATTTCTTTTAGCGATGCATATTTGCACCGACTCGCGGCGGTGCCCTGTTAGCTCGGAAAAGTTTCCTGGTCGCTGATTGGATAGAATTATGGATCGCTAAAAGAAATGGACTATAGTTCAATAATCTCTCTACACATAAGAAGCCTTACTAACAATACCCAGCTTTGTATCAGCATTGAATAACGTTCAAATGTTGACAAATATAAATTTTCATTCGTTCAAATGTTGATAAATATACATTTCTATCATCTTGAAATATTTCAAAAAAAAAAAAAAAAATACAGAATTTCCCATTACAGGCAAATGAATAACTCCACCAATATTTTAGAGGCACAAATATGTATATTATTACTGCCGCTTGAATATCGTAATCCCATTCGAACTCCTCTCTCTCTCTCTTTAATTCAAATAATGCTGACAAAGTCCAGATGCTTCCTTCATCAGCTGAACAATAATATCCATCACCTGATTAAATGCAATGACGAAAATAAAGCAGTAAAATCGTCTAAGTCTCATAAATAATTATGCAATATACATAAAGAGGAAGAACCTAGGAAGACTGTGATTTTACACGAAAAAGAGACGGGAAAATAGAATAAACTAGAGGGGCACTCAGTAGAGAGCAGACCTCCGCCGCGGCAGTTTATTTCTCGACATTCTGCTCGACCTTCACCTTTGACAGTAACATGTATTAATTGACGTGGATTTTCATGCACTCAAATATGAAACAAGTTTGAAGTCTCTGTGACAACGAGGTCCAAACTAATGGCTAATTACGTGAATTGGACATTTTGCTTGACCGTGACCTTAACCTTTCAAAATATAATTATTTCTAGCTTTTTACATAACAGGTAATTCCTTCAGGTTTAATTACTTTACGATTAAAATTATGACCAGGAAGCTGTTCACATACAAACACACACACATACTCAAACAAACACACAAACAAGGGGTAAAACATAACCTCCCTCCAACTTCGTTAGCGGAGATAATAAGGATCCCGTAGGAAACAGAGAAACATTTGTTAATGCTAAAGGCGGATCCGAGATCAAGAAAAACGAGTTCTAGGATAATCTGAATGTTTATATTGAAGGAAAGCAAATACAGAAATGGTTTATTTAAAATAGTATGAAGTACGATACGAGCAGTATTTGCGGACGCATAAAAATACAGAATTTATAGTTGGATGGTAACTTTGATCCTAGAATTCCTATCATCATAAATTAAATATTTAGTCCTCAACAAAAACAAATCGAATAAAGTAGTAAGTGAAATCTAAGTTCTCAGGAAAAATGACAGACTAAAATAGGATTTAAAAAACAACGTACGAGGATTGACGCAATGGTCTTCCTAAATGGTTTTATCAGGGTATCTTGGTGCCTGCTTATTACGCGAAATCTCGAATGACATTTTTGTTTTCTGACAGCAAGCCCAAAACAAATGAGACTTGTGCCTTTGGTCAAAGGAAAAACGAAAACAGGAATTACCTGGAAATATTACTTTTGTAAGATTTAATTCTCTGGTAAGAAAAAAAAAATAAATAAAAAAAAAAAAACTTATTTACAATTTCATGAAACAATCACAAGATTTAGCTATTTTTAGTATGGATAAGTGTATCTTTTAAAGTTTTAAGTAGGCGATATATTCACATACTAGACAGTATGTAATTATCATAAGTAAGTAATTTGAAGAATTATGGGAATTATTAATTCTATGGCAGCTGGAAATGAGTCTTTATTGAGAAGATTTTAAAAATGAAAATAGCTTACAATGGTAACGCGTTTGCTTAGTATTCACATGACAGCAGATCGATCCCCGCCCGGGACCGAGAGTTGAGCTGTTTACTGGGGAAGCCACTGCTGTGGTAGGGCACCACAGTGCGGG
Organism: Palaemon carinicauda; assembly: GCF_036898095.1. Classification (NCBI taxonomy): domain Eukaryota; kingdom Metazoa; phylum Arthropoda; class Malacostraca; order Decapoda; family Palaemonidae; genus Palaemon; species Palaemon carinicauda. The sequence goes on along the minus strand of NC_090768.1, from coordinate 36,920,343 downwards.
GTTGGGTTTGCCCGGGTGACGTTCTGGTGAGCATCTATTCTGATGGAACTGGAACTGAAATCAGACACCTTTAACCTTTAACCTTTAAATTGCAAGGGCTGCATTTTGAAGATTTATAGCCTCAGCCTGTCTCTTATTTCATATAACCAGAGAACAGCACACTGAGGGAAAACTGGAAGAAAATCTCTCTCTCTCTCTCTCTCTCTCTCTCTCTCTCTCTCTCTCTCTCTCTCTCTCTCTCTCTCTCTCTCTCTCCGTTTTCAAAATTCGCTCAGCAACTGTAAACGAAAAATTGAGGGCCTAGGAAAACATTCGTACGGGTGCGTGACTGACCCAAAGGGAAAAGGCTCACTCCTCTCGGTACATTTTGACATTCACAAACAACCTTGCAGAGTTATCAAGTGCCATTGAATGATAAATGGTTCTGACATCCAGTAAATTCATTTGATGTCCAGTCGGCAACAGGTGTGAATCCTAACCAAATAATGATAAGGATATAAGGTACAATGCAATTTAACAACGTTTAGCGCGTGATAAGCAAAGAGAGGCCGACATTATTGTCTGTTATGTGTGGTAACTGTAGTCTACAAGAGATAATCGTTTATATCAAGGAGCGAAAGATATGGAAAGATTAGGTGAAAATCCTACAAGGATTTTATTCTTAACGGTATGTTTGGATAACAAATCTAAACACTAATATAAAGATAACGAGAGGACTTTAAAATATATGGAAACGGGTTATATCTGAATTTGCTACTTAAAATTAAACTAATTGAGTATTTTCTATTTCAGGTTTTGGGAAATATGTGAACGTTAATCACATCTCGATTCATTTTAAATAAGAAAAAAAAGTCATAAGACTATTATACCGATGGAAAACAATAACAGGCAAATTTCTTTTACTGGGAATAACATGATATATAATTCACCTTTAATTGAATTTAAAAAGGAATCGATTAATTTTCCCAAGAATTTTAAATAAATTCCATAAAATCATTTATGAAGTCAATGGGGAAAATCAAATTAAAAAAAAAACATGGATGAAGAATCAATGTAAGGAAAAGTAGAAGCATACGAAGATGATAAGGAGAAGGCAGGAGGATGAAGAAGAAAGAAAGAATCTCCAATGCAGTTTTGTAACTTAATAATCAATTTTTAATGACATACACACGAATGCACACTAGAACACTGTATCAATTTGATTGAACAAAATTGGAAAACTTGAGTCTAGCAAACAAGAAGTTTAAGGAATTTCTTGGTTTGAGAGAGAGAGAGAGAGAGAGAGAGAGAGAGAGAGAGAGAGAGAGAGAGAGAGAGAGAGAGAGAGAGAGAGAGAGAGTCTCTTATATTACATCGGGCACGAAAAAAGACGTCTTAATGTACACATTACAATAACTGTATACTTAAGCAACAAACTTTTCATTCGAATTCTACAGAACAGTTAACAAATTTTCCATTACTAATGTATACATGAGTATCGAAATAAATTTGTCTACACACACACACACACACACACACACACATATATATATATATATATATATATATATATATATATATATATATATATATATATATGTGCGTGTGTGTGCGGGTTTATGTACACGCATATTTATATATACACTTATGTATATATCTATTCATATACAGAGTATACACACACTGGATATAATATTTTTTTCTCTCGTTAGAATTTACGGCAAATATAACTGCCAAATTTTTTATTGAGAAGGAAATAGCATTTCCACTTAATAAATAATTCCTTAGTCATTTTATATTTCAAAGAAGTTTACTTTTCAAATTTATATTTTATAGGTCCATTTTTACTTGCACATTTCCATGTTGGAAAATAACCATATTGAATTTCCCATTTTTCCAGTTCAAGATGGCCAAAGGCGGCATGCAAGTGGCTTTTCCTGACATGTCCGAGGTTAAGAGCCAGTGGGCGTGGGTTCTGGTCATGACTGGCGTCACGCCCGCTTAGGTGTGGTCCTTAACAAAGGGGAAAAGTTACGGACACTGGACACAGTTCAATTAAGGAGGAAAATTTCTTCTCTCATATGAAATTCTTAAAAGGAGAAAAAAAGTTTGAAATGATAAACTTTTATTTTTGTTTACTATTTTGAAGATATAATGGCAAATAATCTTAAAAGAATGTTGATTATTTCACTAATGAGGGAAAATTCTTTGCAAACCTAAAATTCTTTGCCAAATGTTTAGCATAAAAAAAAACATCGATTGTCATTTGTTGTAGAATATACTTCTTGTAATGATATTCTCTTTCATTTATTTCCATATCTGAATAGTATTTCTGCATTTAAATCATATTTCTACTATACACATTTTCCCATTTGTGGGGACTGGTCCCAGGTTCCAGGGGTCAATATCTCCATGGTCCCAGCGAGACATCTGGGATGTGATTGCTGACCTATGGTCTACTTGAACCCTGACTGCAACACCCAATTCATAGTCAGCAGTTGACATACAACACTTCTCTCATGCAATATTTAGTTAGCAGTTGACCCAGAACACTTCTCTCAAGCAATAATGATAATAAGTTGACCAAGACTACTTTTCTCAGGCAATATTTAGTCAGCAGATGACTCAGAACAGTTCTCTCATGTAATATTTAGTCAGCAGTTGACCCAGAACACTTCTCTCAGGCAATAATTATAATAAGTTGACCAAGACCACTTTTCTCAGGCAATATTTAGTCAGCAGATGACTCAGAACAGTTCTCTCATGTAATATTTAGTCAGCAGTTGACCCAGAACACTTCTCTCAGGCAATAATTATAATAAGTTGACCAAGACCACTTTTCTCAGGCAATATTTAGTCAGCAGATGACTCAGAACAGTTCTCTCATGTAATATTTAGTCAGCAGTTGACCCAGAACACTTCTCTCAGGCAATAATTATAATAAGTTGCCCAAGAACACTTTTCTTAGGCAATATTTAGTCAGCAGTTGACCCAAAACACTTCTCTCAAGCAATATTTCATCAATGGTTGACCCAAAACACTTCTCTCAGGCAATATTTCGTCAGCGGTTGACTCAGAACAGTTATCTCAGGCAATAATTATAATAAGTTGCCCAAGAACACTTTTCTTAGGCAATATTTAGTCAGCAGTTGACCCAAAACACT
>NC_090768.1:36904700-36909700 GCF_036898095.1 Palaemon carinicauda | reverse complement strand
ACAGATTAACTTTCGCCCCCAAAGGACGTACCGGTACGTTCTTGCAAAACACTGTTATTTACATGTTTTTGATAACTTTATGAGACACTTCAGGCATTTTCCAAAAGAATGAGACCAACCTGACCTCTCTATGACAAAAATTAAGGCTGTTAGAGCAATTTAAACAAAAATATATAGCAAAATGTGATCGAAATTTAACCTTACCTTGGGGGTAAAAGGGTTATGTGTGTGTTTGTGTGTGTGTATTTCCATTAAAATGAACGGAACCCCAATTCAAGTCATTCTTCATCGAGGCTGTTAATCGTATGGTATTAAATATTTCATAGATCAACATTTTAATAATTTCTCTTTAGAAAATTAATAATAGAAAAACACCCAGCATGCTCTGAAGATTTACTCAGTTTTTAGTCATTACTACGGGACTAATTTAAAAATTCATTTTGCAATCTACATATCAATCTGGTACAAACGAAATCGACACACCTATCACGAATTTAATTTTAGTTAAATTATATCAGATTACCTTAATAAATTTTATAACTACAGCGCAGGTATATTAGATTCAAAATGTTATGTTAACATACAAAGTTGCCCGGGTCTCTAAATCAAATAAGTCTTTTCTCTCTCTCTCTCTCTCTCTCTCTCTCTCTCTCTCTCTCTCTCTCTCTCTCTCTCCTCTCTCTCTCTCTCTCTCATAATAACTGCGTTCATGAGAGTTATATATTTTTTAAACGAGCCATATACAGTATCTCAATCACAATAACAATAAATTTTGAAAGGGAAACACAGCCAGCTTGTGGGTATGTCATCTGATATTTGACTTCATTACCTTAACCTTCCTTGCACTTACAATGTTCCTCTACCGTTCTTCTCTAAATGCATTCCTACGTCCACAATACAAAAACAACAGCACATTTATCATATCCAGTACAAACTGGAAAACTGGAAATCAAAGGGGAAAAACAAAAATTGATGACATAAAATGTTCCCATTTATGAAAAGATGGCATTAATTATCATGTTTTCTACAAACTGGAAAAATGGCAATCAAAGGGGAAAAAACCAAAATTGATGACATAATATGTTCCCATTTATGAAAAGATGGCATTAGGTATCATGTTTTCTGCATTTGAAATGTTCAGTTTTACAAATGAATCTATATACCCCTATAAAACAGTCCATGATTAAAGTTGGAGCAAATGTTTTTGTTGACCAGGCTGACATGAGTCTTTTTATAGTTTACATATGACATAACTGTTTTTGACGTTGTTAATAGTTTATATAGGATATATCTGTTTTGACGCTGTTACTGGTTTTAGAATGATATATTGTTAATTTATTCTCATCATTATACTTCCTTATTTCCTTCCCTCACTGGGCTATTTTTGCCTGTTGGAGCCCTTGGGCTTATAGCATCTTGCTTTTCCAACTAGGGTTGTAGCTTGGCTAGTAATAATAATAATAATAATAATACTGTCATCCAGGCCACAAGTTTCGGAGATAATCCCGGTGAACATTCACTGAATTATTTCATCCAGATCACCAGTAGCTGATTCTTCTTCCCTACATCAAAGCTTTGGAATTCGCTCATTAGTTTGTGCTTCCAATATCCACTCTGATCTACCGCTTCCGTCTTTCCCTACCCGTTGTTACCTCCGCCAACGCAGTTAGGGGAGGTTATGTTTTCGCCCGTGTTTGTCTGTTTGTGAACAACTTCCTAGCCACAATTTTACTTCTAGAGTAGTGAAACTTGCAGGGATTAATTTTTATGCTGAGACGAGGAAGTGATTAAATTTGAAAGTCATCGGTCAAAGGTCAAGGTCGACCGAAAAATACGAATACGGTCTAAATTGATTCTGGGAAGCTAGCTGGTTTCGAGAAATGAGCTACCGTGGCGGAGGTCTACACTCCAAGTGCTTTTGTTTTTGTTTTTATTAAATTCTCAGTAAAAAGATTTTGTATATGTATTAACTAGCCAGTCATATGTGACTATGCAATAAAGTTGGTCCACCAAAAAATAAAATATTCTTTATCCTACTAGTGCCAATATTATACCATTCCATTATGAACAAAAAGTTATGGTGGCCTAATGGAAACGTCCGTGCTTGGCGATCGGCAGGATTGGGGTTCGAGTGCCTCTCAAGCCCGATAGTTTCTTGTAGTGTCTACAACCTCACCATCCATAAGAGATAAGGATGCGTGATTTGTATTAGCTTATATGTCTACCTGTTGAGTCATCAGCAGCCATTGCCTGGCCCTCCTGGTCCTGGCTTGGGTGCAGAGTGGGCTTGGCTGCTGATCATATGTATATATGGTCAATCTCTAGGGAATTGTCACTGTCCTTTGCCTTTGCCATTCATGATTGACATTTAAACCTTTAAAATCCCTGAAAATCGTACCCGAACTCATGACTAAGGTTTCAATTTCCTCAAAACCTTTAAGCTTTGGCCTTTGCCAACGTTATCTGGCCAAGTGTGAAACGTAAAAGAAACTGAGAACAAATGAGCATCAAAACTGAACGGGCTATTCCCATCCAAGTGGATAATACCAGGAAATATATTCTGCTTGGCGCTTTCAAGCTCATTGAAGCGAGTTGGTGACAGCAGCGCGAGGAAGCACGGGAGGAAGAGGGGGAGGAGGGAGGAGAGAGGGAGGAGGAGGAAGAGAAAGAGAAGGAGGAAGACATGGGAGGGAAGGGATGATCACTAGAAACGAGGCGAGAGGGCACTCCACTGTAAATACTACCTTTCATAGGTACCTGATACCAAAGGAGAAACATTTTACGTAGAAAATTTATACACACGATTCAGAACGGTCCAAGACATAATAAGAGCCTGGATCACTATTTGTTTTGCTACCGTTTCTAGAATTCACATGTAAAAATCGCTTTAACAAAGTTTTAGTGTACGTCCACTCTCATGTTTTACATTTTAAGTCCCCCCCCCTCTCTCTCTCTCTCTCTCTCTCTCTCTCTCTCTCTCTCTCTCTCTCTCTCTCTCTCTCTCTCTCCTCTCTCTCTCTCTCTCTCTCAATTTACCCAAGTTTGGCGAGATGACAGATTCCTAAGTGAGCCTCTAGGAGTATAATTCTACACTGTTTTGTGCGACTTAAAGTTTTCCATAAGTTTATCGTTATCACTGTATTAACAGGGTTAATCTTGACCGAAAAGCTCATGTTCTCTTAATAAATCTTCAAAAAAAATCCTAAGGCTTGATTTAATAAATTCTTTTTTTACATTGATAAATTCGAAACAAAATATATAAAACTATTTCAATTTCTCATTTCACGAGAGTTCGTCAGAAGTTGATCAGTTTAAAGACCAGTGAATATAAAATATGAAAAAGCGTCCATCTTTTTCGACTTCAGATATGAGAAATGGGCGAAAACATAACTCTTGCATTATTTTTTTATTCTGTCTAGCCATTCAAAATACTTATATTAATAGAAACTAATTACTGTCCCAAAGAAATTTAATTTCTCCACCCTTTAGCTGATGAGAAGAATAGCACATAAAACTGATGATTTCTATTGAAGGTAATAAAAGCGAAACCCTAGTTGGAGAAGCAAGATGCTATAAGACCAAGGGCTCCAACAGGGGAAAATAGCCCAGTGGGGAAAGTAAATATCGAAATAAATAAACGACATGAGAAATAATGAACAATTAGAATAAAATATTTTGAATACAGTAACAACAACAAAACTGATATTTCATATATAAACTATAAAAAGACTTTAATCAGCCTGTTCAACATAAAAACATCTGCTGCAAGTTTGAACTTTTGAAGTTCTACCGATTCAACTACCCGATTAGGAAGATCATTCCACAACTTAGGTCACAGCTGGAATACTTCTAGAATACTGTGTAGTATTGAGCCTCATGATGGAAAAGGCCTGCCTATTAGAATTACAATGATCAAGGATAAAAAGTGCCCCCGAGTCACTAAAAAAACTCGTCTACCGACATTTTTCCAGGCTAACGTCACCTTCCATGAACACGGATCAAAACCTACATAATACTATATCTTTCACCTATAAAACAGAATGACCGCGGAGGTAGCAGCAGTAGGGGATTCAGCGTTATGAAGCTTCATCTGTGGTGGATAACGGGGGAGGGTGGGCTGTGGCTCCCTAGCAGTACCAGCCGAACTCAGTTGAGTCCCTCGTCAGGCTGGGAGGAAAGTAGAGAGGAAAGGTCCCCTTTTTCATTTGTTTGATGTCGGCTATCCCCCAAAATTAGGGAAAGTGCTTTGGTATATGTATGTATAAAACAATAATTTCGAAGACATGTCTGTAGAGGAAAGACCAGTGGCGAATCGAGCTCCTTTCCCATTTATTATTGCATTTTGTATTTCTAAAACGGTGCTTTATTCAAAACTACAATCAAGATGATGTATGGAAGCTACTGCCCTTTTCTTCGACGAACTAGAACTTCAACATGTCTTTATAATAGAAACTTGATAATTCACCAGTTTTTAATTGCTTATTTTCTTTTGTACTTTGCTGTGCTGTATTTCTGACAGTTTTTAATATACAATCATATTGCCATACAAAATTTAGTTCTAAATGAATATACAGTATACATAATAACAATAATAATAATAGTAATAATAATAATAATATTAATAATAACGATAATAATAATAATAATAATAATAATAATAATAATAATAATAATAATAATAATAACAAAGATGAATCCCAATATCCCTTTGCCATTTCAGATATAACCTAATTCATGACTTACTTCACGTGAGCCTTGATGACACGATTCTCCTCTCATGTGATAAATTAATTACCGAGTGCTCAATTAAATGAATCTGCATTCACGTGACTAATTACGCTCAAATTAGAATCGATGTTGCCCCAATCACCATGAATTGCAATGAACGTGGTTCATTAAATGTCAATCTAAAGGAAGAGACTATAGGCTAAATTGTTGTTTCAAATGACCCACTAATAGCAAGAGACATTTTCGAGGATAATTTCTAGTTCTGATAAAAA
>NC_090768.1:36897200-36899700 GCF_036898095.1 Palaemon carinicauda | reverse complement strand
AACACGAAAGCAAAAATAATTTCTTTGACCTGCATCTGTTGTTTGCCGGCTAGCAAACGGAGAAACGAACCTATAAACCAACAGACGGCGGCCTGGGCTGCTTGCCATTTACCTCCAGTGTTTCTAGTGAGCCGTGTTGCAGTTCACAGCTGGCAACACAAAGTGGCAGGCAATTAATGGCAGCTGCATTCTTGCAGGGTCTCTATGAATTCTGGGGCGGGGGGTGGGGTGGGGTTGGAGACCAATATTTCGCTCAATATCATCACTGTGATGAGTACTGATATGCAACTGTAATCCATGGTAAGGGAAGGTTTGTAGAGTTCAAATAAAAATATGAATTACATTTATTATTGAAGAGTTGGAAGATCCAGGCCTACAGTACATGACTGAGGACTATGAAACGCTGTTCTGTTCTGTAAATGTTGCCTTGCCTTATACAAGACACAGGATCTTGCGTTGGCAGCCAGTAAGCGAATTTGATTGGAATTTACTTTCATTTACTTTGAAAGAAGGATATGAAACGCCAAGTAGATGATGAATGGAGAAGTAGTGAATCAAAAGCTTAAGATAGAGACGGCTGGCGAAATCTAACCGAGGCCCTTTGCGTCAATAGGAGTAAGAGGAGATGATGATGACGATAATGATGATTGAAATATCAATGTTCAGTTGTTGAGCCTCATAATCTGTGGCTACACATAAAAAAAAAAACATAAATGCTGTACTATTAATTATTCGTTGATGGGAGATTGTGCTCCAATACATAATTCTTCATAAACAACTTTCTAGTATTCTTTAAGCAATAGGTAATAATCCTTTTTGACCATTCAAAATAATGTTCCAAAGCATATGCAGATATTTTTTTTAAGAAGAGCATTGCATTTAAATATAAAATATTGAATATTCAACAACAAATGCTGCCGTTTCTTGTCCATTGCAGGCAAAGTCCACAGACATGTCCTTATTCATGTCTAGGATTTGGCCATTTCATCACCACGCTAGCCATTGCAGATTGGTGATGGTGGAGTATTTTAGCCTGATCGCTTACAGCAAACCAACCTATTGCTCTATGGGTAAACGTGACTAGTACAGCTTTGCTGATCATGGCGATAAGCAAGCCCTTCCACCACGTTAAAGTGTCCCCACTTAGAAAGGGATTAACTATTCACACATCTTGGTTTTAAATCACTTTAAATACTAAGTTAATGAGAAATTCTACTACGCTATTCCATTCCTTCCTTCAAATCTAACTGCGAGTTTTTATCCTATTTCAAAAGATGATTTTTTTCTTTTTATTAAATGATCTGCCTGACGTCAAACAATGACGTATATATCTTATTACCCATCAAAATAAATTCCAATATCTTAATAACCATAAAACATCTTCTCCATAACCTGACTTTACTACAAATACCTCACTGCAATCTTTGCCTGATTAGAATGGATTAGATAAAAAAGGATATTGGCCTCACATAAGTCTCTCTCTCTCTCTCTCTCTCTCTCTCTCTCTCTCTCTCTCTCTCTCTCTCTCTCCTCTCTCTCTCTCTCTCTCTCTTTGTACCATCATCTCGATGGTTTCATCAGAAGATGAAAGATGAGGATACACTTTCATCACGATGATCCAACTGAATTCGTCGGAGTTGCATTAAGTTCCTTTTGGCGAGCATTGATTTTTCTTTTTTTTTCTTTTGCGCCTCACCTACTAGCAATGAGTATCCCCCCTTTTTTTTTGCAAAGATTCGAAAAAAATACTTTCTCGTCACAACACCAAACGAACTACTTGAAAGTACGTCTACGGCATGGCTGTCGGACCACGTCGCATAAACCCCAGGGGAGAAGAAGTACGAAATTGCAATGGTGCGAAGATATATGGAACAACCTGCTTTCATTTCGCCATCCCCCCCTCAAGGTCAAACTGATTCTCGGCCCCCCTGTGATACTTCCAGGTCCCAGAATTTCGTCGTCGTCCTACATATTTTCGTTCACATCCATCCCTACTTTTAATGAGGAAGGCTTCGTTTCTGGGAAGAAAGTGGGCCCTCTCGGAGTGTCATGTAACCCCATCCATAATGAAGGTGACACACGAGATGCCAAACACACAGAAGGGAAGGTTACTACGAGTAACTGGGTTAATAACCAACGTGCAATCACTCGTTTGTTGAACCAAGTGCGGCGATAGTTACCATCGACCTTTTTCCTCCAATGCGAGAGTGTGGAATCGTTCGCGTCGCATCCAGTGGGTTTGTGTTATGGCGAACAATTTCATTTCGCCAGTGTTTTACGACGAGGAGCGAACGGGCGAAGAGACCCGCAATCAATGGCAGACGCGACAGGGGGGAAAAAAATTTGGGGGCCCAAGGTAGGACAGATGGCAACTACGGTTATCAGCGGAGTGTCTGGCACCTTACCAGCTGTAGGGGCTGAGCTAACAGTGCCTCTCACGATCACGGCTGGAAGCGACGGACTGGAATCAGCCTCTCTTTGATGTGCGTCTCTTTCTCTC
>NC_090768.1:36869700-36894700 GCF_036898095.1 Palaemon carinicauda | reverse complement strand
TATATATATATATATATATATATATATATATATATATACAATCTAGGTATATATACACATATATGCATACATACATATAATAGATAGATAAACTGATAGGCCAAACTTCTATTAACCTATCCTTAATGGAAATGTTGACTCTTAGGATGAGATCAAGTATCTTACATGTTTACAGTTCTGTTTGTCTCTCTCTTTGTCTGTAGCTGACTTTATCTGTTGGTTAGCTTTCTTTCTGCGATAAACAAATGAAAAAAAATACACGCTTTTTAAGCACTTCATAATTTTACATTCTTTCTTATTTTCTGTTGTCTTTACTTAGATATAATTCATAAGACATCGTATATCGATGCTTCATGTTACTCTTTGGAATTTTATCTTTTTCTTTGTATTTTGGAAGAGAGAGAGAGAGAGAGAGAGAGAGAGAGAGAGAGAGAGAGAGAGAGAGAGAGAGAGAGAGAGAGAGAGATCAGTTTGTGATCTTCAGTGAAACATTTTATATTCCTGCCCGCATTTGGAAGAAATCAGGTTTAAGAGTTCCTGTCCATCTTCCTGCCTCCCTTGAAAGCGAGTTAAGGCAGAAAACAAGAAAGATTACTTTCCTTCCCTGCAACACATCCTACTTCCCATCGTCTTTATGCTGCGTTTGTTTGGTTTTCGCAACTTCAAACAAACGCAAAGGGATTTTCTTTCCCTATTTATCATTTTTTTATACGGGGTAATTTGTAGCAGTATTTTAACTGAAGCAAATGCAATATTCTCACTTACTTAAGACATTTTATATGGGGTGAATTATCTATGACAGATTCTTATATAACTGAAACACATTTTATAGAATTATAAATTAAACATGCTTTGAAACGCCGTCTTTATTACTACAATTTTCATGGCTTTTATTGCATGTTTTGATGAAGCATCTTCCTATCTATTCACTCTAAGCATTATACTCAAGAACTATGCTTTTTTATCTACGTGTAAACAATTATTACGATCATATTTTACTTAACACATTGAAGTTTCAATTTTGTGCTTGTTTCCCTGACTGAAAGGCACAAAACACTGTTTTGTATTTTATTTTTATTTCATTATTTGATGATTCATAATGACTGCTGTGTATCTGCTTGAAACGAAATGTTTTGCATTAATGTTTTTCCATGTAAGAATACGATCGGATTATGTTTTTTTCTGCGTGATTGAACGAATACAATGTTGCATTACTTCTCTCTCTCTCTCTCCTCTCTCTCTCTCTCTCTCTCTCTCTCTCTCTCTCTCTCTCTCTCTTTTTTAAAGCCAGGGGGTCAAACAACAATGGATGTTTTGTTAAGCTGTGTTTATGTTTCACTATCCTTCATGAAATACAATAATTTTTCTTCTTCTCTCTATGAAATTTTTAAAGTTATAAATAGGTGTTCAGCTTCTCTTTGGTTGAATATTTCGTTATTAAATACTTCATAAAACACAATTCAAACTGACGTTTCCTTACTTGAGCATGAGGCAAGAAGAAATATAATATTTTTTTCTACATTTGTTTATCGGGGAAACCGATGTTGAAACATTCCCGCTACATTGTCACTAGCCACTTTTTCCAATGACAGCTTTCACCCGTCTTTCAACCATCTATCATTCGAAGCATGGAGCCTATCTGCCCGCAAGCTAAACATTTTAAATTTCCTTTATCCGGTCTGTCTGTTACGATAGCTTATCTCAACTACTTCTATCATTGTACATGCTTGTTTGCGAAGAGTACGTTGTGAAATAGTAGTATTCTCTTGTATCTGTTGAGTGATTCTTAATATTACGATTGGGAAAAAGAAATATTGATGTGCATCGATACATCTTGCAAAAAAAAAAAAAAAAAAAAAAAATTGCAAGCATATGTCTGTAAGTATTTAACCCAGGTGATGTATTTGCCAAAATAAAAAGAAGAAAAAAAGAAAGAAAGAAAAGCAGTGTAACTCCGTAGGTGGTAACTGCCCACGTCCTTTCACGCCCTCCCTTTCATGTATGGCGGTCCAGGATAATTGGACTGTGTACGTATGCTGCGTGCAAGCAAACAAGCACGTACCAATGTGCGTATATGCTCCCCGGCAATGCTCCATCCCCCACAACCATGCAATGGCGAGCGAGGGCGGAATGTATTAAGTGGCCAATCCAGCCTACGTCTCGGGTATGTATGCAAATAGTATTGTTTGAGTTTAGCCAAGTCCCACGGCTTTGGAAACGGCTCTTGGGACCAAGAAATTGGATCTGCCTTTGTTCTCCTATTTCGGGGCTCATTAAGACCCCACCTTCTTTATACCGGGGGCAAACAATGAGTCCAATAGGAAGCTTTTCTTTGAAAGGCGTTTAAACGTTAACAATGGCGTTGTCACGTATGTCATCTGGATAATTATACGCACTTTAAGAATTGCTCTCTCTCTCTCTCTCTCTCTCTCTCTCTCTCTCTCTCTCTCTCTCTCTCTCTCTCTCTCTCTCTCTCTCTCACTCAATCTGTTTTATTACATCAGTTTATAATTATTATTTAGGGGTAAAATCAAGCTGTTAGGAATAAAAAAGGAATTATATTTCAGTTATTGTTTTTATTACAGATGACGTCATAGCAGTATCATTATACTCGATTTTTTTTTAATGAGGCGCATTTGCACCAACTCGCAGCGGTGCCCTTTTAGCTCGGAAAAGTTTCTTGCTATCTGATTGGTTAGAATTATCTTGACCAACCAATCAGCGATCAGGAAACTTTTCCGAGCGAAAGGGGCACCCCTGCGAGTCGGTGCGAATCTGCCTCACTAAAAAGAATTGACTATAGAATAAGAAATAATAATAGAAAAAACATCGTAGCTTCTCATTTATGTTTAAGATGAAAACCCGCACATATATTACGAACCTATGAAAAGTGAAGCTAGTTGAAAGAAAAGGGCAATATCTTGAGCACTATGTTAATGGTAAATAACTTTTTAGACCCACATTATTCCTGGTTGATTTTACCGGCTTGTTGACGAAGATCATATTCGGTGGACGTGCCAAAGGTCAAACGTGTTCATTATTTTTATAACTCAGATAGTGAACTTACTCATATAGAGTAAATCCATACGGCCAATTAACTTGATAAAAAAAAAGATTCGAAAAAAATGTCCGTATGTACATAAATATATAAATAACAATTATAAATACACAGACACACACACACACACACACACACACACACACACATATATATATATATATATATATATATATATATATATATATATATATATATATATATATATATATATATATATATATTTCTATTTTGATACATTAATGTCTGGATTCTCTTAACGACTTCGGGATCAGAGCCCCTGGCGAAATGTATTAAAAATATATGGCTTATTTGAATATGAAAAACACGTCTAAATGTGCAAAAATTTATTATATATATATATATTTATATATATATATATATATATATATATATATATATACAGTATATATACTGTATATATATATTTATAAGCATGGGATGGAGAGTTTTTGGTAAACAAAATGAAATTATGAAATGTAAAATGCCCCGTTTTCTAAAAAAGAAATGTATTTAATGAGATGTTCCTACCAGTATTATCTTATACATCAGAAACTTGAAGTCTTAATAAAGTCTTAGAACATAAGCTAAGCTAGTTACAACTCAAAGATTTATGGGAAAAATAATGATAGGACTAACACACACACACACACAAAAAAAAGAGCAACATGGATAAGAGACATGGGTAGGACATATAATGAGAATGACATATAATAGGGGGATATTAAAAATAAGATATTGGGACCCTAAAGATTGCAAAAGAAGCAGGGGAAGGAAGAGAGAACGATGGATTGACGAACTAAGAAAGTTTGATGATGTGGACTGGCATAGAAAGACCATAAATATATATATATATATATATATATATATATATATATATATATACATTATATATATATATACATACATATATATAAATATATATACAGTATTATACATACACATATATATACATATATATAAATATATATATATATATATATATATATATGATATATATATACATATATATATATATATATATATATATAATATACATATACAGTATATATATATATATATATATATATATGTATATATATATATATATATATATATATATATATACATATATATATCATACTGATATCAAACCAAAAGAATCTTGCAATAAACGACAGTTACCATCCAACCAATCAAATAAATCAATTTACTTCATCTGTAATGAAATCTATAAGTAGAGATAATCCTTAATAAGTATTAGTAAACATACGCTGTTCTTTTTTATTTTGTAAAATTAGCATTTCCAATTATCAGCATAACTTTATTGTGCCAAGTTCTATAGCACAATTGTTCGGTTGGGTTTTAATTCAAATATTAAATTACTGGGTATCTGGCCTTCCAGAAATAAACAAATAATTGTTTATCATGTACAATAAAAAAAGAGCTGCTTTGAACACCATATTCTTTTTTAAAATATTGTACAGATCAAAGCAGTATCTTAATTTATCCTTATCAGAAATATCAGAAATAAATATGACTGCAGATTTTTGAAGGTTTTAAAGGCCGCTTATGAATGGCAGAGGAGAGGGACAGTGACATTGCCCTATCAAGCAGGACAATGAGTAGAGACTGACCTTATACACATATGATCAGAGCCCAAGCTAGGACCATGGAGGACCAGGCAATGGCTGCCGATGACTCGGTAGATAGACCTATAAGCTCACCAAAACCCCCTATCCTTAGCTCACAAAGAAAATGACATTTCCGCGACCAAAGGAACTAACGAGTTTCAGCAGGACTCGAACCCCAGTCTGGCGATCCCCAGGCAAGGACGTTACCAATAGGCCATCACAAGAAACTGCAAGCGCAAAGCTAGAGTCTTTCCCCCTTGGACTTTCCTCATCCCTCTGGAAGTGTTTTTGGTCCTTAACCCAGAAAGACCGTGACAACTTTCGCAACTGGATTCTTCCTTCGCCTTCTTCCGGCCTCGCAAAAGATGATAAAACTCTGCCGGTTGTTTGTTATATGTTGTTTTGGATCCTTCCTCTTCTTCCTTGAACCCCGCAAGTCGCCGTCTTTTGAGCACTTCTCCCTTAAAAGGAGAAGTAGTCTCGGGAGAAAAACTCCTAGGCGGCACTCCTTTTCCTGGAACGATTACCGGTGAGGCTGACATTACTCGAGACACCTTTTTCTCGTGTTTTCACGAAGTGACAGTGATGCTGACGTTAATAAGACAGTTCAATTTCGTGAGAGGTTTATTGCTTGCTTTGTATTGACAAACATTTTGTTATTAGCCTTTCCAGAAGTCTTAAAGTCTTGTGTCCCACGCACTTAGAAATTTATAAGTAATTAGTCAGAGGCATGGTCTTTAAAACGGTATTGTTTGCCAAATACATATCCAACAAATGGAGATTTCAGACCTCCGCCAAGGAAGATTGTCAACACTTGACTCAAGTCTACGGACCAAGCTTTCCCTCTTTCACACATTGACTGTGAATGAATCTACCGTACAATAAACATCCTGGATCCGGATCACCGTCAAAATCTATCCACTTCTAAGTTTGCCTATTTCTGACATACATAATTTCCATCCAAATTCTTTCGTAAACGTTTGAGTTAGGCTGGTGACAAACATATTGACAGTCTTCTGGGCTGCCCAAAGGCAAGAGCCCGGGTCTTACACAAGGTAAGGCAATCTATACAGACAGACAGACAAACATATTGACAGAGGTGAAAACATACCTTCTTGAACGGGGGTAGTAAGACTTGTTTACCTCCCGTGTCTTGGTTTGGCGTTAAGGTCTAACACCTGAATTACAGGATAGATAGGTGATTTCCACTTTCTTTTCCCTCCTCCTCTCTTTAAAGCAATATCCATCCCTCACACAGTATCTGCATACTCCCCGACGAGGCTATCAATCATTCTACTTCATTTATTCCCCCCAAAAGAAACCCCTTAATTTACAAAGAACCTTTTCACGTTCCCCGTCAAGAGTGAAAGCAGTGGAAATTATTCACGTACCAAAAAATTGAAAAATAAAAATATGGGAGATGAAATATCTACGTTATTGTTTTATCTCCGACAGTTTTGAGTGCTTTTTGCTGTTATCTCGATGAAGAAAAAGACACCTCAGCTTTAGAGGGTATTACTCACTTCTTCCTTACAACAGCCCGTTCGCTTCACACGAGATCTTCTCTTATGTGTGTCCATTTCAACAGGGCAGAAGCAGATTACCATTTTTTTCATATCGTCAATAAACGCACTGTCTGTCTTTCTGTCTGTTTGTCCAGATTACCATGTTCCATATTGTCAAAAAATAAATAAATAAATAAATAAAAAACACACTATCCTTATCCATCCATTAACTGTCCTTTTGTCTGTCTGACTGTGCAGATTACAATGTTTCATATTATCAAAAAGCGTATTTTATCCTTATCCATCCATTGTTTGTCTGTCCAGATTACCATGTTTCATATTGTCAAAAAACGTACACTATCCTTATCCATCCATTATCTGTCTGTCTCTCTCTCTGTCTGTCTATCCAGATTACAATATTTCATAGTAAAAAAAAAAAAAAAAAAAAAAAAAAAAATACCATGTTTCACATTATCAAAAAACGCATTTTACCCTTATCCATCCATCTGTCTGTCTGTCTGAATGTGTCTGTGCGCAGAATCAAATTACCATTCATAGTAAAAAAAAAAAAAAGTACTTTATTTTTATCCATCTGTCTGTCTGTCAGTCTGTCTCCTTCATTCCCAATTTTTTTCGTGTTAATGAGTAACAGATAACAGTAATGGCTTCAATAGATATTAAAATGTATTTTTTTTTATTATAAAACATTCACAGAAATGTCTCCTTTCAACGAAGTTTCCAACTAAAAAAAAAAAAGTCTGTCTAATCCTTTTATAAATAACTACCTTTAGACTCGACGAAAAGTTTTATGAAAAACTAGCAAAAATTTCTTTTTTAAAAGGAGAGCTTTTAACGAGGCCCACCTCTCTCTCTCTCTCTCTCTCTCTCTCTCTCTCTCTCTCTCTCTCTCTCTCTCTCTCTCTCTCTCTCTCTCTCTCTCTCGGCTTTCAAGTGAATAACTCTCTCTCTCTCTCTCTCCTCTCTCTCTCTCTCTCTCTCTCTCTCTCTCTCTCTCAGCTTTCCAGTGAGTAATCTCTCTCTCTCTCTCTCGTCTTTCAAGTAAGTAACACTCTCTCTCTCTCTCTCTCTCTCTCTCTCTCTCTCTCTCTCTCTCTGCTTTCAAGTGAGTAATCTCTCTCTCTCTCTCTCTCTCTCTCTCTCTCTCTCTCTCTCTCTCTCTCTCTCTCTCTCTCTTCTTTCAAGTGAATAACTCTCTCTCTCTCTCCTTTCAAGTGAGTAATCTCTCTCTCTCTCTCTCTCTCTCTCTCTCTCTCTCTCTCTCTCTCTCTCTCTCGGCTTTCAAGTGAGTAATCAGGCGAGTTCCTATCAACCGACCACCAACGCATCATCCCCTGTCAGAAGGGGGTCGTCCTAACCCTCCCCTCCCGCTAGCAGCAACTGGTTGATGATATCTGCAAAAGGAAGTGTTAATAAACGCGCGATGCAAAAAGTACCTCGGTTTAATATGTCTCCGTCGCACTTCCATAGACCATAGCCATTCTATGCTCGTCCGCTGAAAGCTTTTGACCATACAGCCTCTCATTTGGCACCAACAGAGGGGGTTATATGGATAATTTTGAAATGGTAGGTGGGTCGGTCATGTAAATTTGTACGTTTAAACATTGCGTGTATATAAACAGGCAAATATATATAAATATATATATATATATATATATATATATATATATACATATATATATTTATATATATGTATTTATATACATATATATTTATATATATCTATATCTATCTGTATATATATATATATATATATATATATATATATATATATATATACACACACACACATACAAATGCATATAAATTTCAGAAGTCGCGTTAAATAGAAACACTATCAAATTTCTTCAATACTGGCATCATTCAGGTTTACCATTAGTTTTGCCTCAACAGTCAAAAAAAACCCTTAGAATAACAACTATATTGGCACAAAATGGCACCTACCTAAATTCTCAAATTATATCTTGATATTTCTTTACCTTCCCCTTCGCATTAACTTCCTCTCCATAACTATAAATTTACAGCATGTTTCATCTAATTTTAGTAAACATCTTCAACACCCATCATGTTTTCCATTTCACATATGTATTAATGTTTAAACTTTTCAAAGCCCTCAATACGTTCTACATATTTGGTCATTTAAATTTCAACGGCATTGTCCTGCTTGATAGGGGAATGTCACTGTCCCTTGCCTCTGCCAGTCATGAGCATCCCTTAAGCTCTCTCTCTCTCTCTCTCTCTCTCTCTCTCTCTCTCTCTCTCTCTCTCTCTCTCTCTCTCTCTCTCTCTCTCTCTCGTGAGGATTCAACCTGCCCAATAACTCCGAATCCTAACCTTTTTTTGTGGCTTCTGTTGCTCAGTTGATAGCATAGTTGCCTGTCAATCGAGTCATGGGATTGTTTACTAAATAACGTTTCAAAGTTCCTACTTTTCTGCAAACAAACTGTATTTATTACAATAACTAGATGGCACACACACTCAAACAAACACAAAAACAGGGGCGAAAACATAACCTCCTTCCAACTCCATTGGCGAAGGTAATTAGGCTACACGAAATTTAGAAAATATAGCCATTTAGTTTTTGGACGATTCTTGAGTGATACCTTTCTTCAAGAATGACATTAATACCGAAAGGTGTACCAGGCGTTTTATATTATGAATAAGAAGATTTTTATAAAAAAAAAAAAAAAAAAAACCCAATGGAGACAATACTACACTTTTTTCACGAGAAAAGCTTTTTTTTTAATATAAACAGATAGATATTCTAAAGTGGGCATGATTATAGATCATAAGTCTCTCTTATAAACTTGAAAGAGGAAAAAAAAAATAATATAGTAGAGGATGGCCGACACTCAAGATAGAAGAGGAAAGGGTTTTTGAGTTACAAGGAGTTTTTATGTCTCCAGGACTTTTTAGTTCATCCGCGGAGACTTCACTTGCTCTTGGGTAGAGGGAATTAGTTTACGCGTTTAGAAAGTTTTTAGAAATTGTCTAACTTATTTTTTAATTCGTTTACCGTGTTACTGTTCACTACATCCGCCGAAAGTCTGTTCCATGCATTTGCTATTTTGTATGTAAAGAAATGACCACACTTTATATCCGTTACCTCTGGACTGATTTGAGAGAGAGAGAGAGAGAGAGAGAGAGAGAGAGAGAGAGAAGAGAGAGAGGAGAGGAGAGAGAGAGAGAGAGTGTGTGTGTTACAAGGATTTTGGATGTCTCAAAGACTTTTTAGTCCATCCGAGGGGACTCCATTCGCTCTTTGGTAGAGCGATTTACTTTAAGCATTTATAGAGTTCTTATGATCTTGTCTAACTTAATTTTGAATTCGTTTGCCGTGTTACTGTTTACTACATCTGCTGGAAGTCTATTCCAAGTATTTGCTATTTTGTATGTAAAGAAATTGCCACATTGAGTGGTGTTGGATTTTTTCATTTACAGAGAGAGAGAGAGAGAGAGAGAGAGAGAGAGAGAGAGAGAGAGAGAGAGAGAGAGGAGAGAGAGAGAGAGAGGGGGGGGGGGGCAGTAATTCGAAGATGGAATATTGAGGTGAAATTCAACCCACTACGACTCTGAGTAATCGTCCGTCGACTTCAAGAATCATAAATGCACTGACTTTATCATATAATACCTTGAGTATTTAATGTCAGTTAACCTTGATTATTTCCTTGCATTGATTTCCCTGAGGAGACGTTATAAAAAAGAAAATATTTATAAATACAAGGCAGATTAATGTTTTGTCAAACAATGCTCCCTCAAGTTCAAAAAACAAAATAAAAATCCCGCACTTGCATTTGTTTGCAGTGTACCGAACCAAGTGCTAATGGTGTAATCCTTCAAATAATTGGGTTGTGGTGACCTAGTGGTAGCGTCCTTGCCTTGTGATAGCCAGACTGGGGTTCGATTCCCTCAAATTCGTTAGTTCCTTTGGTTGTTGCAACCTTACCATCCTTGTGAGCTACGGATGGAGGAGAGTTTAGGGGAGCCTATAGGTCTATCTGCTGAGTCATCAGCAACCATTGCCTGACCCTCCTTGGTCCTAGCTTGGGGAGCGGGGCTTGGGCGCTGATCATATGTATATATGGCAGTCTCTAGGCCCTTGTCCTGCTTGATAGGGCAATGTCACTGTCCCTTGCCTCTGCCATTCATGAGCGACCTTTAAACCTTTAAGACCTTTAATCAAAACACAGAATTCGGATAGAGTTGTTGAGGCAGTACAAAAGCCAATCAGACCGGAGAAGCCATTGATCCAATTGGCAATTCGGTGCCATTCTTCAAATTTACTGCGCCATCCATCAACGGCGTGACTAGGAAAAGATCAATGAGGGAAATAACTTTATTTAATGTCCTCGTGGATTATTATTATTATTATTATTATTATTATTATTATCTAAGCTACAACCACAGTTGGAAAAGTAGGATGCTACAAGCCCAAGGGCTCCAACAGGGAAAAATAGCCCAGTGAGGAAAGGGAATAAGGAAATAAATAAACAAAAAGATATCTAGTGAATAATTAAAATAAAATATTTTAAGAACAGTTAAATATTAAAATAGACCTCATATATATGAACTATAAAAACTTAAAATAAACTAGAGGGACAGGAAAAAGATAGAATAGTGTGCCCGAGTGTACCCTCAAGCAAGAGAACTCTAATCCAAGTCAGTGGAAAACAATGGTATAGAGGCTATGGGACTACCCAAGACTAGAGAACAATGGTTTGATTTTGAAGTGTCATTCTCCTAGAAGAGCTGCTTACCATACCTAAAGAGTCTCTTTTACCCTTACCAAGAGGAAAGTATACACTGAACAATTACAGTGCAGTAGTTAACCCTTTGAGTGAAGAACAACCTTTTGGTAATCTCAGTGTTGTCAGGTGTATGAGGACAGTGGGGAATGTGGAAAAAAAAGGCCAAACTATTTGGTGTATGTGTAGGTAAAGGAAACATTAGTCGTGACCAAAGAGAAGAAACCAATATAGTACAGGCTAGCCAGTTAAACGATCCAATAACTCTCTGTCGATTATATCTCAACGGGTGGCTGGTGCCATGGCCAATCTATCGGCGATAAAACCTCTTAGGCAGGTGTTCACCTTACTACAGCTGCAGTAAACATGTCTTATGTACAGTTGTTTTATGGTGCATGTGTATGTATGTTTGAATTTTGAAAAGCTTTAAGAGGGTTTTACACAGTCAAGTATGTTGGCCAACACGCTCATCAAACCTCCAACACAACATGTTTGAAGAGTGTTTACACGTTCAAACCAAACTGACAGACAACCTCAGTCGGTGCCAAAAGAAGAAGGAGCAACATGACACGTTGGTCAAACATATTTACCCCTTTCACACGTTCAAACATTCTCTCAAACGTCGTGTTGTCAAGCGTGTTGGCCAACATGTTTGACCGTGTAAAACCCCCATTACCCTTCCTGAGCTACGACTCGCATCTTAAAAATTATCTATCGATTAACCCTCAGCGTTCCCACTATGAATGAAACTTGAATGCATATCGTAACAGATGGATACATATGGTAAGTTGGTCAATATTTTTAGTGCATCTAGGTAACCATTTATATATACTACATTCTCTCTCTCTCTCTCTCTCTCTCTCTCTCTCTCTCTCTCTCTCTCTCTCTCTCTCTATATATATATATATATATATATATATATATATAGGTAGTTTATATATATTACACATCTATCTAGCTATATCTATAAATTATATATATATATATATATATATATATATATATATATATAGAGAGAGAGAGAGAGAGAGAGAGAGAGAGGTAGTTCATGTAGGTGTACGTTGGCATGTTTTTTTCATTTGAAAAGAAACACGTACATTATATATATATATATATATATATATATATATATATATATATATATATATATATATATATATAAATGTACGTGTGGATCTTCTCAAACGTAAACACATGCTTAAGTACACATACATGAACTACCTATAAATGTTCTTTACTGTAATCCAGCGACGCTACCTCCTTTGAAAAGGCAATGAATACAAACCCTTGTAAGCTGTCCCTGTCGGAAATGATCTACTTCAAGAGACTTAACTGGCTTCATATATCAGAAGACGGTGGAATAAATACCAATCATTGAAACTTCCCATTCAGGAATATGTCTTATTTCATCGTAATTCCGTAAATAGATGATTAACTATGGAGAGGAAGCTCGATGAATGGAAAGGGTCTTGAGAAATGAAAAATCTACAGATCGTATTGTGAGGAACACGTCTCGCCCAAGACTTCTTTTTTAATGAGATAGGACATATCTACGGATTCTCACTAGATTATTGTGATGATCTCATCTATGGCTTTCAATGTTTTCTTAAATATTAATTAGGGCATCTTGTTTTTTATAAGGATATAATGAACGCTTCGAGTATAGCTTTATGAGAAGATCTCATTTTTAAATTACTATGAAATTGCGTTTTATTATAGATGAAATATCCATTCTATTGTGACGGGCCGAGAGAAAGGTTGTGACTCAAAGGCAGGAAGCAATCAACTGAGTTACTTTACTAAAGAACACTCCTTTATATACAAAACCTCAAGGCAACAGGAATTTTCATGTTCGAGAGACAGACAATGTTACAGAGGAAATACGCAGACATGTTTATTCTGGTTCTTTTTAGTGCGAGGGAAGAGCGCAGATACAAGCATAATATATACAAAATAATTTATGTACGATCGTGTGACACACGGTTGGTACACTATGTATAATCACATCACCGAGAACAATGAATATATAACAATTTTATCTTGGGTGAGAATATATCATCTGATATATTATGATGAGCTCTGCCAAAAATACGGGACGAGTATCCAAACGGAAAATGTAAACATAAAACTACGGTCATATTTACAGTACCAATTTTATCTAAGTCGATCAAACAGGACACCTGCAATCGTAATTTTCACATTCATACTTTGGTGAATAGTTCTCGATTCAGTTAGCTGGAAATTAGCAGATACTTTCAGCAATTATCTAAATTGATATGAATGTTTCTCATATGTTACATTGATTTGAATTAAGCTTCAACCGAAATACAATTCTACCATAAAGTAGGGTATAGTTTAGCTAATAATAACAACAACAACAACAACAACAACAATAATAATAATAATAATAATAATAATAATAATAATCATCATCTACCACTGATATGAATAACAAACACAAATTCAGAACCATCTAAGCAAAATCAATGTGATTATTTATGAATCCATTTCATAAAGTAATGATAGAATCAATACCTCTTGATCATTGACTCTAAAATGTCTTGCCTTCACATCACAGAGAAAATGACTGTATGAATACAGCCTCATTCCAGCAGGACCTCTGGAGTGAAGGAAATGCTTCATAAAATAAACAAAAGGAAGACATTCAAAGCAGAACTTCAAGAGTGTTTCCAGACTTGTTTCTTCTGTCCATTCAGCACTTCAAGAGTGTTTCCAGACTTGTTTCCTCTGTCCATTCAGCACTTCAAGAGTGTTTCCAGACTTGTTTCCTCTGTCCATTCAGCACTTCAAGAGTGTTTCCAGACTTGTTTCTTCTGTCCATTCAGCACTTCAAGAGTGTTTCCAGACTTGTTTCCTCTGTCCATTCAGCACTTCAAGAGTGTTTCCAGACTTGTTTCCTCTGTCCATTCAGCACTTCAAGAGTGTTTCCAGACTTGTTTCCTCTGTCCATTCCAAAGCAAATGCGTCATAAAGCAGCTTTATATTTCTATTAAAATATCAAATTCCTTTGCTTAAACGACTCGCCATTGCCATCTTTCTGCAGCCAGCTGCGCGTCTTTAAGTTTTTCCAGGATTCCAACTCTGCAATTTACTTTCGCTGCAGGTTGCCAATTTTTTATGAGCCGCAGTTTGTGGCTCGGATTTTGGATTATGACAAAGTTTTGTTTCGCAAATGACTTTACTTGAAAATTTATATTTCGTAAATATTTCACTTGAAACGTAACTTCCAAGGGATAAATGAAGCAAAGTTATCATCCTCAGCATAAGTGACCTAAAGGTAATGATATGGTAAAATGCATCTAAGTGTAATTCAATAAATAATTTTCGACTGGTAAAACAAGGAAACTCTCTATAGGTAGATTTCATAGAAAAGTAAATGAGAAGGTCTGGAGGAAAAAAAAAAAAAAAAGGAAAACCCATATATTCTATATTCAACGATATTTTTAGTCAAAAATTCTAACAAATTGATAAAAGAAAAAAGATGAAACAATTTGCAGTTTAAATGCTTGATGAATCATTTATCAAATTTATCTCTTCTTAGAAATGAATATGACAGAAACACTAGAAGCATAAATCTCACAATACACACGAAACAAGCATGGAGACACTTTTAATTACTTTAAGAAAGGATCGCCCTATACAATACTCATGCGACCTTATCGATTTAATCGAGAACAAAGCAGAAAGAAGAAGGAAACACGTTATAATGGCGAATGATATCTAAATCAAGGTAGGATTAATTTAGCGTAAGGGTAGAAGAGACTAGCTTTGATAAGCAGCTCTTCTAGGAGACGGACTCTACAAAATCCAACCATTGTCTTTTAGTAAAGGGTAGCACCATAGCCTCTGTACCATGGTCTTCTATTATCATGGCTAATGCCACAGCCTCTGTACCATGGTCTTCTATTATCTTGGGTAATGCCATAGCCTCTGTGCCATGGTCTTCTATTATCTTGGGTAATGCCATAGCCTCTGTACCATGGACTTCTATTATCTTGGGTAATGCCAGAGCCTCTGTGCCATGGTCTTCTATTATCTTGGGTAATGCCATAGCCTCTGTACCATGGACTTCTATTATCTTGGGTAATGCCATAGCCTCTGTACCATGGTCTTCTATTATCTTGGGTAATGCCATAGCCTATGTACCATGGACTTCTATTATCTTGGCTGATGCCATAGCCTCTGTACCATGGTCTTCTATTATCTTGGCTAAAGCCATAGCCTCTGTACCATGGTCTTCTATTATCTTGGGTAATGCCATAGCCTCTGTACCATGGACTTCTATTATCTTGGGTAATGCCATACCCTTTTGGCTGATGTTTTTGACAGTAAACAGAGTAATGAAAAACTTGAACTTCCTCATTCCTGTTTTCCTGAGGCTAAACTAACTAGTTTAGCTTTTCGATCTCGTGAGATTAAAGCTCTGTTGATGGACCTTGATGCTTATGGAGGTGTACACCCAAATGGTATTTTTCCTTTGTTTTTTATAAAGACAGCAGATTTCTTAGCTCCAAAGTTATCTGTTATTTTGCGCAAGTTAGCAAGAAGAGGAGCTTTTAGCACTAGTTGGAGAATTGGTAATGTTACTCCTCTATGTAAATGTGTTTGTGGTAGCTCAAGTCCCACTGATTACCGTCCAATTTCCATAACTCCCATATTATCTAAAGTTTTTGAACGTCTTCTGGCAAAACGTCTTAATAGGTTTGCTGAAGGTAATCATCTACTCCCTAGTTTGCAATTTGGTTTTCGTAAAGGCCTTGGAGCATGTGATGCCCTTCTTACAATCTCCAATGCTGTACAGAAATCCCTTGATTGTGGTCGGGAAGTTCGTATGATTGGCCTTGATTTTAGTGCTGCCTTTGACCGTGTTAATCATGAGGCCCTTGTTTTCAAACTGAAACAGTTGGGAGTGGGTGGGTCGTTTCTTAGCATTATTACTGATTTTTTAAGTAATAGGTCTCAAAGAGTTGTTGTTGATGGGCACCATAGTGATTATAGGAATGTGATATCCGGTGTTCCACAGGGTAGTGTTCTTGGCCCATTACTTTTCATACTATATACACATGACATGTGATTTGGCCTAGAAAACAAGCTTGTTGCATATGCAGATGATGCTACTCTCTTTGCATCAATTCCATCCCCTGAATGTAGATCTAGGGTTGGTGAATCCCTTAATAGAGATTTAGCTAGAATTAGTGCATGGTGCAAATTATGGGGTATGAAGTTGAATCCTAACAAAACTCAAAGTATGATTGTAAGTAGGTCAAGGACGGTGGTTCCTCAACATCCGGATCTCAGTATTGATAATGTTTCTTTAAATATGTATGACTCTTTCAAAATTTTAGGTGTGATTCTCGACAGTAAATTTACTTTTGAGAAACATATAAGGTCTGTGTCTTCTTCAATTTCACAAAAAATAGGCTTATTGAGAAAGTCTTTCAAGATTTTCGGTGATCAATCTATTCTGAAGAAGTGTTTTAATTCTTTCATTCTACCTTGTTTTGAGTATTGTTCTCCTGTCTGGTCTTCAGCTGCTGATTCTCATCTTAATTTGTTGGACAGAAACTTACGGTCTATTAAATTTCTTATTCCTGATCTAGATATTAATCTCTGGCACCGTCGTTCAATTAGTTCATTATGTATGTTGCATAAGATTTTTCACAACTCTGACCATCCTTTACATTCAGATCTCCCTGGACAATTCTATCCTGTTCGTAATACTAGACAGGCAGTTAATTCTAATAGCCAGGCCTTCTCCATCACGAGGCTCAATACTATGCAGTACTCTAGAAGTTTCATTCCATCTGTGACCAAGTTGTGGAATGATCTTCCTAATCGAGTGGTTGAATCAGTAGAACTTCAAAAGTTCAAAGTTGGAGCAAATGCTTTTTTGTTGACCAGGCGGACATAGTCTTTTTATAGTTTATTTATGACATATTTGTTTTTGATGTTGTTGATAGTTTATTATATGACATGTCTGTTTTGACGTTGTTTCTTATTTTAGAATGATTTATTGTTAATTTGTTCTCTTCATTTATTTATTTCCTTATTTCCTTTCCTCACTGGGCTATTTTTCCCTGTTGGAGCCCCTGGGCTTATAGCATCTTGCTTTTCCAACTAGGGTTGTAGCTTGGATAGTAATAATAATAATAATAATAATAATCTGTACCATGGTCTTCTATTATCTTGGGTAATGCCATAGCCTCTGTACCATAGACTTCTATGATCTTGAATAATGCCATAGCCTCTGTACCATGGTCTTCTATGATCTTGGGTAATGCCATAGCCTCTGTACCATAGACTTCTATGATCTTGGGTAATGTCTTAGCCTCTGTACCATGGACTTCTATGATCTTGGGTAATGCCATAGCCTCTGTACCATGGACTTCTATGATCTTGGGTAATGCCATAGCCTCTGTGCCATGGACTTCTATGATCTTGGGTAATGCCATAGCCTCTGTGCCATGGTCTTCTATGATCTTGGGTAATGCCATAGCCTCTGTGCCATGGTCTTCTATGATCTTGGGTAATGCCATAGCCTCTGTGCCATGGTCTTCTATGATCTTGGGTAACGCCATAGCCTCTGTGCCATGGACTTCTATGATCTTGGGTAACGCCATAGCCTCTGTGCCATGGACTTCTATGATCTTGGGTAACGCCATAGCCTCTGTGCCATGGTCTTCTATTATCTTGGGTAACGCCATAGCCTCTGTGCCATGGACTTCTATTATCTTGGGTAACGCCATAGCCTCTGTGCCATGGACTTCTATTATCTTGGGTGACGCCATAGCCTCTGTGCCATGGTCTTCTATTATCTTGGGTAACGCCATAGCCTCTGTGCCATGGACTTCTATTATCTTGGGTAACGCCATAGCCTATGTACCATGGACTTCTATTATCTTGGCTGACGCCATAGCCTCTGTACCATGGTCTTCTATTATCTTGGCTAAAGCCATAGCCTCTGTACCATGGTCTTCTATTATCTTGGGTAATGCCATAGCCTCTGTACCATGGACTTCTATTATCTTGGCTAATGCCATAGCCTCTGTACCATGGTCTTCTATTATCTTGGGTAATGCCATAGCCTCTGTACCATGGTCTTCTATTATCTTGGCTAATGCCATAGCCTCTGTACCATAGACTTCTATTATCTTGAGTAATGCTATAGCCTCTGTACCATGGTCTTCTATTATCTTGGGTAATACCATAGCCTCTGTACCATGGTCTTCTATTATCTTGGGTAATGCCATAGCCTCTGTACCATGGTCTTCTATTATCTTGAGTAATGCCATAGCCTCTGTACCATGGTCTTCTATTATCTTGGGTAATGCCATAGCCTCTGTACCATAGACTTCTATTATCTTGAGTAACGCCATAGCCTCTGTACCATGGTCTTCTATTATCTTGGGTAATGCCATAGCCTCTGTACCATGGTCTTCTATTATCTTGGGTAATGCCAAAGCCTCTGTACCATAGACTTCTATTATCTTGAGTAACGCCATAGCCTCTGTACCATGAACTTCTATTATCTTGGGTAATGCCATAGCCTCTGTACCATGGTCTTCTATTATCTTGGGTAATGCCATAGCCTCTGTACCATGGACTTCTATTATCTTGGGTAAAGCCATAGCCTCTGTACCATGGTCTTCTATTATCTTGGGTAATGCCATAGCCTCTGTACCATGGTCTTCTATTATCTTGGGTAATGCCATAGCCTCTGTACCATGGTCTTCTATTATCTTGGGTAATGCCATAGCCTCTGTACCATGAACTTCTATTATATTGGCTAATGCCATAGCCTCTGTACCATGGTCTTCTATTATCTTGGGTAATGCCATAGCCTCTGTACCATAGTACTGTATTATCTTGGGTAATGCCATAGCCTCTGTACCATAGTACTGTATTATCTTGGGTAATGCCATAGCCTCTGTACCATGGTACTGTATTATATTGGGTAATGCCATAGCCTCTGTACCATGGTACTGTATTATCTTGGGTAATGCCATAGCCTCTGTA
The DNA here is from genome assembly GCF_036898095.1 of Palaemon carinicauda. NCBI lineage: Eukaryota > Metazoa > Arthropoda > Malacostraca > Decapoda > Palaemonidae > Palaemon > Palaemon carinicauda. Next base: position 36,875,724 of record NC_090768.1, on the reverse strand, counting down.
CCATGGTACTGTATTATATTGGGTAATGCCATAGTCTCTGTACCATGGACTTTTATTATCTTGCCTAATGCCAAAGCCTCTGTACCATGGTCTTCTATTATCTTGGGTAATGCCATAGCCTCTGTACCATGGTCTTCAATAATCTTGGGTAATGCCATAGCCTCTGTACCATGGTCTTCTATTATCTTGCGTAATGCCATAGCCTCTGTGCCATGGTCTTCTATAATCTTGGGTAATGCCATAGCCTCTGTACCATGGACTTCTATTATCTTGGGTAATGCCATAGCCTCTGTACTATGGTCTTCTATTATCTTGGGTAATGCCATAGCCTCTGTACCATGGTCTTCTATTATCTTGGGTAATGCCATAGCCTCTGTACCATGGTCTTCTATTATCTTGGGTAATGCCATAGCCTCTGTACCATGGTCTTCTATAATCTTGGGTAATGCCATAGCCTCTGTACCATGGTCTTCTATTATCTTGGGTAATGCCATAGCCTCTGTACCATGGACTTCTATTATCTTGGGTAATGCCAGAGCCTCTGTACCATGGACTTCTAGTATCTTGCTTAATGCCATAGCCTCTGTCACATGGTCTTCTATTATCTTGGGTAATGCCATAGCCTCTGTACCATGGTCTTCTATTATCTTGGGTAATGCCATAGCCTCTGTACCATGGTCTTCTATTATCTTGGGTAATGCCATAGCCTCTGTACCATGGACTTCTAGTATCTTGCTTAATGCCATAGCCTCTGTCACATGGTCTTCTATTATCTTGGGTAGTGCCATAGCCTCTGTACCATGGACTTCTATTATCTTGCTTAATGCCATAGCCTCTGTCACATGGTCTTCTATTATCTTGGGTAGTACCATAGCATCTGTAACATGGTCTTCTATTATCTTGGGTAATGCCATAGCCTCTGTACCATGGACTTCTATTATCTTGGGTAATGCCATAGCCTCTGTACTATGGTCTTCTATTATCTTGGGTAATGCCATAGCCTCTGTACCATGGTCTTCTATTATCTTGGGTAATACCATAGCCTCTGTACCATGGTCTTCTACAATCTTGGGTAATGCCATAGCCTCTGTACCATGGACTTCTAGTATCTTGCTTAATGCCATACCCTCTGTCACATGGTCTTCTATTATCTTGGGTAATGCCATAGCCTCTGTACCATGGACTTCTAGTATCTTGCTTAATGCCATAGCCTCTGTCACATGGTCTTTTATTATCTTGGATAATGCTATAGCCTCTGTACCATGGACTTTTATTATCTTGGGTAATGCCATAGCCTCTGTACCATGGTCTTCTATCATCTTGGGTAATGCCATAGCCTCTGTACCATGGTCTTCTATTATCTTGGGTAGTACCATAGCATCTGTAACATGGTCTTCTATTATCTTGGGTAATGCCATAGCCTCTGTACCATGGTCTTCTATTATCTTGGGTAATGCCATAGCCTCTGTACCATGGTCTTCTATTATCTTGGGTAATGCCATAGCCTCTGTACCATGGTCTTCTATTATCTTGGGTAGTGCCATAGCCTCTGTACCATGAACTTCTATTATCTTGGGTAGTGCCATAGCCTCTGTACCATGGTCTTCTATTATCTTGGGTAATGCCATAGCCCCTGTATCATGGACTTCTATTATTTGGGTAATGCCATAGCCTCTGTACCATAGTCTTCTATTATCTTGGGTAATGCCATAGCCTCTGTACCATGGACTTCTATTATCTTGGGTAATGCCATAGCCTCTGTACCATGGTCTTCTATTATCTTGTTTAATGCCATAGCCTCTGTACCATGGACTTCTATTATCTTGGGTAATGCCATAGCCTCTGTACCATAGACTTCTATTATCTTGGGTAATGCCATAGCCTCTGTACCATGTTCTTCTATTATCTTGGGTAATGCCATAGCCTCTATACCATGGACTTTTATTATCTTGGGTAATGACATAGCCTCTGTACCATGGTCTTCTATAATCTTGGGTAATGCCATAGCCTCTGTACCATGGTCTTCTATTATCTTGGGTAATGCCATAGCCTCTGTACCATGGTCTTCTATTATCTTGTTTAATGCCATAGCCTCTGTACCATGGACTTATATTATCTTGGGTAATGTCATAGCCTCTGTACCATGGACTTCTATTATCTTGGGTAGTGCCATAGCCTCTGTACCATGGTCTTCTATTATCTTGGGTAATGCCATAGCCCCTGTACCATGGACTTCTATTATTTGGGTAATGCCATAGCCTCTGTACCATGGTCTTCTATTATCTTGGGTAATGCCATATCCTCTGTACCATGGACTTCTATTATCTTGGGTAATGCCATAGCCTCTGTACCATGGTCTTCTATAACTTGGGTAATGCCATAGCTTCTGTACCATGGACTTCTATTATCTTGGGTAATGCCATAGCCTCTGTACCATGGTCTTCTATTATCTTGGGTAGTACCATAGCCTCTGTACCATGGACTTCTATTATCTTGTGTAGTGCCATAGCCTCTGTACCATGGTCTTCTATTATCTTGGGTAGTACCATAGCATCTGTACCATGGTCTTCTATTTTCTTGGGTAGTACCATAGCCTCTGTACCATGGTCTTCTATTATCTTGGGTAGTACCAAAGCCTCTGTACCATGGTCTTCTAATATCTTAGTTAGTGCCAAGGCCTCTGTACCATGGTCTTCTATTATCTTGAGTTGTGCCATAATCTTTGTACCATGGTCTTCTACTGTCTTAGGTTGTACCATAACCTCTGTACCATGGTATTCTACTATTTTGGGTTGTGCTATATCCTCTGTACCATGGTCTTCTAATATCTTGGGTTGTACCATATCCTCTGTACCATGGTCTTCTACTATCTTGGGTTGTGCTATATCCCCTGTACCATGGTCTTCTAAAATCTTGGGTTGTGCTATATCCCCTGTACCATGGTCTTCTAAAATCTTGGGTTGTGCTATATCCCCTGTACCATGGTCTTCTAAAATCTTGGGTTGTGCTATATCCCCTGTACCATGGTCTTCTAAAATCTTGGGTTGTGCTATATCCCCTGTACCATGGTCTTCTAAAATCTTGGGTTGTGCTATATCCCCTGTACCATGGTCTTCTAAAATCTTGGGTTGTGCTATATCCCCTGTACCATGGTCTTCCACTGTCTTGAGTTACAGTTCTCTTGCTTGTGGGTACACTAGGGCACGCTATTCTGTCTGTTTCCATATTTCCTTTTCTCACGAGGTTATTTTCCCTGAGGGAGCCGTTGGGCTTATAACATCCTGCTTTTCCAAGTAAGGTTGTAGCTTACATAATAATAATAATAATAATAATAATAATAATAATAATAATAATAATATTAATAATAATAACAAAGGAGAGTAACTGGAATAAACCTCACTGTTATGCTTTAACGCTTAATGATGTTAGGAAAAGATTGCATCTAACGTAAATTTTTCAAAAACATATACTAATCTGCAAGAAAAAATGTCTTACACAGCAATGTCATATAGTTTTTTTATACAGTCCGCAATTCTTTTATTTATAGCGATGCGCCATCGTATTTAAAGGTGAAAACACACAAAAATCAACTCTCAATCTTGCAGAAAGTATGACGCAATATAACACAAAACCCCTTTTTTTGTAGATATCTTTACTTCCGTAAAAAAAAAGATTTAAATTCCATTTTGAGAAAATACGAACAGAATTAAAAGCGTTAAAACAAATTGTGCAATTTTTACTCAAACTTTCTCCCAGCATCAAACTTCCTAAAATTGTATTGCACCAACCCAGCGAGCTTTTGTAGAGAGAGAGAGAGAGAGAGAGAGAGAGAGAGAGAGAGAGAGAGAGAGAGAGAGAGAGAGAGAGAGTTTTCCACTCAAAGGAATTATTGCTCGATTGTTTCACTGTATAATTGGGTTTTGCCTGCAGCAGGAAAACATATTACCAAAAATACGGCATATTACCATGGAGTAGATTTTATATATAAAAATTGGAACTTCCATTTAATATATCGCATTGTAGACGACGATATTTAAGTCTTACTCCAAATTGGGACTACTTGCTGACTAAATCTGACGTCTAACCTTCAATGTCGTATATAACTTCAGTTCAGTTCAGTTAAGATTGCCGCACCTTCTGTGGAACACGGGGTCTTTCTAACTTATTTCACGAGTTTTATATATGATCAACTAGGATAGTTAAATATCTCCCCTATATAATAAGCAGAAAGTCTCTCTCTCTCTCTCTCTCTCTCTCTCTCTCTCTCTCTCTCTCTCTCTCTCCTCTCTCTCTCTCTCTATTATATATATATAATATATATATAATATATATATATATATATACATATATAACATGTATATATACACATACATATATATATACATATATATAACATATGTATATATACACATACATATATATACATATATATAATATATATAATACATAATAATATAAATGTATAAATTATGTATACATAATGTATAAAGAATATATATGATTTATGTATAACGTATAAATGATATATATGCATATATGTATATTTCTTACCGGTCACGCACAGCTCTCCCCGTCCCTCGGGAAGGAGAGAGGGAGTAGTCACACCCTGGTGACAGGGTGGTGCGTGAGCATGTGCATGCATATCTATCTTAATAATTAGCCGCCATTTTTGACGGGTCGCGTACACTAGTAAAGAAAATCCAGCTACCAAACCCTGTAAAAACCAACGGAAATATATAGCCCCCATTCGAGTAGTACGTCGTAGACCCTTTCATATATCAATATTATTGTTAGGAAAGGCTGTATCGCTTCACTGAACGGCCACAATATCAGAATGGAAACCCCGATAAAGGCGGTTCCTTCAGAAACCACAATCTTTATGCAATTTTCAGTTGTGGTGGCCGATGTGGTAACGTCCTTAACTCGTGAACACTAGACTGGGGTTCGAGTCCCGCTCAAACTCGTTAGTTCCTTTGGTCACTACAATCTCACCATCTTGGTGAGCTAAGGATGGGGGGTTTGGGGGAGCCTGTAAGTCTATTTGCTAAGTCATCAGCAGCCATTGCCTGGCCCTCCTTGGTGCTAGCTTGGGTGGAGAGGGGCTTGGGCGCTGATCATATGTATACAGTATATGGTCAGTCTCTAGGGCTATGTCACTGTCCCTTGCCTCTGCTATTCATGAGTGCCCTTTAAATCTTTAAACATATAGGCTACTGAACAAACAAAACATCTTAGTAGCGTTATTTTAGCGTCCGAATTCAACCTTCACACTCCACTTCCATAAAGGAGAGTTGGATCAACAATCCTTTCAGTCAATACTACCATTATAACAACTTCCAAATGCTTCTAAAACTCTAAAATTGGTTATAGTATTCACGGGTGTTATTCTTGGTTTCCTGTTACTCGCAACCACCTTTCTTGCTTTCTTTCCAATAAAACTTTTGCGCTCACAAACACTTTCATTAGCCTCTGCAGTTTTTCAATATCATCCCAACCCAGTAATAAATTATCTATGCCTTTACTTCGCCAATGAAGAACTTGTTATTGTAATGATTTTGGTTTACCTTCGATGAACTTCTTTCCTCTTTTACCTGTCACACACACATCATATATTCTTCTTTCCTCTTTTACCTGTCACACACAAATTTATATATATATATATATATATATATATATATATATATATATATACACATATATATACACACACACATATATATACAGTATATATATATATATATATATATATATATATATATATATATATATATATTGCTATAACTATAATTAATTTAGCATTCTGTAAAAATTTAATCTCCAACCGTTACCCAATACTCTTGCTTAATTAAACATTTCAACATATATATATATATATATATATATATATATATATATATATACATATATATATATATATATATATATATATATATATATATATATATATATATATATATTGCTATAACTATAGTTAATTTAGCATTCTATAAAAATTTAATCTCCAACCGTTACCCAATACTCGGC
>NC_090768.1:36819700-36864700 GCF_036898095.1 Palaemon carinicauda | reverse complement strand
TGCAGGGATTTTTGACTCTTTGAATAAGCCATTTTTATTGCTATTGTTGTTGGCGTTGATTTTGTTTACTTGCTTCACTGATAGAAAAATGCAAAAAATAAACTTCGTATCCCTGAACATATATCTTAAATTTTCAAACCTTAACTTTCACCCGGTTTATAAAATTTACGAGTCTTCTGTGGAAACTCCCGACGCATAAATATGAATATAGACATCATAAATACAGTTCTCTCTCTCTCTCTCTCTCTCTCTCTCTCTCTCTCTCTCTCTCTCTCTCTCTCTCTCTATATCAGCATATCTATTATATACAGTATAACTATGACCTTTACAGGAATTAATATAGCCGTTTTCACCAACCCCACCAAGACGTCAACATTATCAACAATTCTGTATATTTCAACAATACTGTATTTATTGTGTAGTTTCAATACAGTAATCATAATCCTGTTCACCAGAATCTGGACAGTCTTTACTTAGCTTCTAAATTATAAGGGCATTCTTTTGGACAACATAAGCAGCTCAATTTCGTAATTCCTTTGTGTAGTATATAGAACCCATAAATTTGTCTTCCTAAATATGACATCAATCCATACTTTTATTCTCTAAATTTTATTTATTTTGCATTCTTCAATCTGCGGCCCCTCTCTCCACATTATTACCAACCACCTCCCTTCCATTTCCTCAACTACACTATTAAAAATTTGCATTAAAAAAACGGTAAATGTCTGGCAACGTTTAATCAATTATTTCTACCATTCTAAAAATGAATATATTGACGTAAAAGTGATATTACGGTTACCAACCCGTAAAAGACAATAACAAATTAAGGTAAAATTACGGGAACAGTATATTTTCTTACGGAGAATCTACGATTACAATTTAAAGAAAAATTACGGTAGCCTGTATTTTACTGAAATAATGTTGGGAACAGCATATATTTTTACGGAGAATCTATTAAAATTACTGTTTTTTTCTAACAGTGTAACCAATCTATTGTCTTTGGCAATCGATCCCATCTCTAGCAATCTCTTTATCCTCGCGGAATCTCTATAGTCTACCAACCCTTCACTCACCCTTCCTGAGTCTTCCCATTCATCAATTCCTTTTATATCCGAACAAGAACAGACAAGTTATGATTTAATGTTACCCTCGATCACCATCCTTTCATTCAACATTTGTGTAATTATTCAATACTTTTGTCTTTTTTTTCTCTAGGCCATATAAAGTTCTTCTTTCACCTCTCCTAAATTCTAAAGATGGAAGATTGAATGGAATCAATATCTTTTGTTACTGAAATTCTCTCTCTCTCTCTCTCTCTCTCTCTCTCTCTCTCTCTCTCTCTCTCTCTCTCTCTCTCTCTCTCTCTCTCTCTCTCTATATATATATACATATATATAAATATATATATATATATATATATATATATATATATAAACACACATATATATATATATATATATATATATATATATATATATATATATATATCGTCATCATCTCCTCCTACACCTATTGACACAAAATGCCTCGGTTACTTCAGTCTCTATGCATTGCCCCCAGTGCCTGGCTCCCCCTGGTCTTAGCGTATAGAGAGCTGTCTTGGTCGCTGGTCATATTTATATATGGTCAGTCTCTAGGGCATTGCCCTGTACCTTGCCTCTGCCATTCATGAGTGACCTTTGAATACTTTGACACAAAATGCCTCGGTTACATTTCGTCAGCCGTCTCTATCTTGAGCTTTTAAATCAATAGTTCTCCATTCATCATCTACTTTGTTTCATAGTCCTCAGCCATGTACGCCTGGGTCTTTCAACTCTTCTAGTGCCTTGTAAAGACCCGTTGAAAGTTTGGTGAACTAATCACTCTTGTGGAGTGCGAAGAGCATGCCCAAACCATATCCAACTACCCCTCATCATGATCTCATCCACATATGCCACTTGAGTGATCTCTCTTAAAGTTTAATTTATAATCCTGTCCTACCATTCAACTCCCAATATTCTTCTGAGGGCTTTGCTCTCATATATATATATATATATATATATATATATATATATATATATATATATATACATAGGTATATATATATATACACACACACATATATATATATATATATATATATATATATGTTTGTATAATATGTGTGTATATATATATTTATATATACACACACACATATATATATATACACACATAAACATATATATGTATATATATATATATATATATATATATATATGTATGTACATAGATATATATATATATGTATATATATATATATATATATATATATATATATATATATATATATGTATACACACAACTACAAACATACACGCACAAACATATATATATGTATATATATGTATGTACATATATATAAATATAAATATATATATATATATATATATATATATATATTATATATATATATATATATATATATATATATATATATATATATATATATTTTATATATATATATATATATATATATATATATATATATATATACGCAGTATATATACATAAATCCTCTGGACAAATCACGTATCACAATTGTAAGTCTAATGAAGATCCGAATTGAGGGCCATTCAATAACTTGGAAATCCCGAACATCTGTTAATTTACTCTTCAGTCGTCAAACGACATTGACGCAGTGGTTATTCACGAGAGAAGTGGAACAGAGGATGTAAATTCAGCCCTTTCGACGCCTCCTATCTAATTCATATGCATCCTGATGGCAGCTGGATGCTGCACCAGTTTCTGAAGACCCGTAACAGATGGTTAATGTGCCAGTAACAGATGGAAATGAAGAAGTCTACGTTTATGGTATATACGTGCTCGATAGATCCAGATGTTTAAAAAAATGTGATTGAATGTTACGTTTCAGTAAGAGGATGTATCTGTGAATCTTATGTTCGTAGTGGCGGATGATCTTACTGAAATTAGTATGGACCGGCAGAGGTCGCTTGCCTTAGGTTCTGAGCATCACAAGGAACTAGCTATCTTTTGTTGAATCTAGGCAATGAATCCTTTGAGGTCCTTTGCGTCAATAGGCGTAGAAGGAGATGATGATGATGATGATAAGATGTAACTATGAGTATCAGATAAATAAGAAAAAATCTTGCCAGGAAAGAAGTAATTAGGAGTAACATTGTAAAATACATAAGGTAACTATTCGTAACAGCAGATTAAGAGATATGCTGACCTAATATTTAGATAAAAGTTCGAGATATGGATAAAAGTCTTGTTTAGTCTAAATGAGTTAGACTTTAAGGATGAAGAATCATATGCTAGTCATTCATTAAGGTTGAGTTAGATGGGATTGGTAAAATGTGCCCAAGTCACTTTTGAGTAAAAGCTGCATATGAAATGCTACACAGATGACTTCTTCTTCTTCTTTGTCCACATCTTTTCCCACTTCTATGTGGGGTCGATGTTTCTGGTCAGCTTTCTCCATCTACCTCTGTCCCACACTTCATCACCAGTTAATCCCTTTGATCAAAGGTCATCCTTGATACAGTCCATCCACCTTCGCTTTGGTCTCTCTCTCCTTCTCGTTCCCTGCAATTCCATTTCCATCACCCCCCTCCCAATATACAGATGACTGGATGCAGATTAGTATAAGGTAAAATAAAGCAGATGGGAGTTTCATTCGAGTATGATGATGATGTTAGGAGTCATCATGTGCTTGAGTTTCATGTTATAATGATAGAAATCACTCACATAATTAATAAGATATGACTAAATATGTAAGGATGTAAGGATGAAAAACAATTAAATAGAGGATGTAGTTAAGTCACACATAAGTATATTTAAAAAAAGAAATTAATGGTATCTAATGAGAAATTAAACTTTCAAAACACCATTTTTAAAAGGCCCAACATTACAAATTATAAATAAATAAGTTTCCTATTCAGAAACATTAAGTAATCAATTTTGAGTAAGATTTTAATAATCTGCTTTTCATCTAAGATATAATATCATTACAGGAGACACTAATTGCCCCTATTAAATCAAGGGGTTCCTTCCCTTCAAATAATGTTTATACCTTAATTAAAGAAAGACTCATGTATTCTCATGAATATATATCAATGTACAATACATTCCAAGAACAATTAAGGAAGACAGGATATAACAGTGTCACAAGCACACACACACAAACACACACACACACACACACACACACACATATATATATATATATATATATATATACACATACATATATATATATATATATATATATACACATATATGTATACACACTATTTCACGCGACCTGTCAATAATGACGGCTAAATATTTAGATACAGTATATGCACAAACATGCACACGCAACCCCCCTCTCACCAAGATATGATTACACCCTTTACGCCCTACCCAAGGAACGGGGAGAACAGAGCGTAACCGAAATATATATATATATATATATATATATATATATATATATATATATATATATATATATATATAAATATATATATATATATATATATATATATATATATTTTATATATATATATATATATATATATATATATATGTATGTATGTATGTATGTATATATTGGTTTAAAGGCCATTCGTGAATGGCAGAGACAACGGACAGTGACATTGCCCTATCAAGAAGGAAAATGCCCTAGAAAATTACTATTTTACATATGATCAGCGCACAAGCCCCCTCTCCACACAAGCTAGGACCAAGGAGGGCCAGGTAATGGCTACTGATTACTCAGCAGATAGTCCTATAGGCTCCCCCAAAACCCCCATCCTAGCTCACAAGGATGGCGAGGTTGCAGCGACCAAAGGAACTATAGAGTTTGAGCGAGACTCGAACTCCAGTTTGGCAATCACCAGACAAGGACGCTACCACCAGACCATATATGTATAATTCCAATTATATATGCAGGAGAGAAATCAAAAGTATTCATTAGAGAAGCGAAGTGAGTTCCAGAATACTTAAACGAGTTAAAAGTCAGTGGTAAAATTGAGCCTGGAACATGAATGCTACTCAGTTTCTTTACGGATGAAGTGATGTGTTTTCAAACTTGTTAGTTTTTTTGGTCGCTGCAACCTTACTATCCTTGTGAGCTAAGGATGGAGGGTATGGGGGAGCCTATAATTCTATCTGCTGAGTCATCAGCAACCATTATCTGGCCCTCCTTGGTCCTAGCTTGGATGGAGAGGAGGCCTGGGCGCTGATCATAAGTATATATGGTCAGTCTCTATGACTTTGTCCTGCTTGATACGGCAATGTCACTGTCCCTTACCTCCGCCATTCATGAGTGGCCTTTCAACCTTTAAACTATAGAAACCAATGAGAGAGATTAACAATGTTTGAAAATTCTAGATATAAATGATATGGATTGAGGGCGAGGGGAGGCAGATGGCGTATAGAAATTTGGTAGAGAATACAACAGATGATGATAGGATGAGTAATGACATAAATCACAGGATAATTGAAAAAAAAGGAAGGTAGCAGGGTGTTTGCAAAAACAACTGGGAAGAGATTTATTGTTCCGTATACTAAAGATGGAAAAGTGTGTATGCACTTAGTATATATAAATGCTCTTACATATGTCAGAGTACATCCGTTTGAAATACGCATACAAGAAAAAATAATACAAAAATGAAAAATAATATTAAACCATAGTAGAATGTATTTAAAGTCAAAGTTGACCTTCGTTCAGCCTTACACATGATAATTTCTCCTTCCCAGTAAAGTGAATACAGACAGACAAACATAAAAGAAAAGGAAAGACCTCTTCGAAATTAAGAATGCATCTTACTTCAAACATCCGGAATATATATATATATATATATATATATATATATATATATATATATATATATATATATATATATATATATATATATATATATATATATATATCTTGTAGTAGATGAGAATAAGTAAGTCAGTATTTTCAAATAATATAGTGGGAAATTCATTGTGTTTTCCTATCAATCTCTTGTAAACTTTGATAAATAATGTGGGATGGGAACTACAACCTTGAGAAAAATTAATAATGCCTTTTTTATCTAATTAACTATCAGTAGAAATTATTTACCTCTTAACGTATGAGACTTATGATAATCTAACAGATTATTCTGAAACACAAGCCCCAACTGTCTGAAACGCGAACCTCCACTGCAGGAAAATATTTTAATCTAGATTTGCGTTATTAAATAACGTGAACATCGATCAACAATGCCCACGGCATCCTGCTTACACTGTTTGATTAATTATACGCGTAAAACGATGAATGAAATATGACGTACATAATTTCTCTTGTACCTTCTCCCCAGTTTCTCTTCATAATAAAGGATCTTTTGAATAATATATATCAAACAGTATTTAAGATTATAAATGAAACCCTGAATAAAAAATTAAGCTTTTTATTAACATTGAATAAAAACCATGGTATTTAACTAAAATATTGAATAAAAAAATTAAGCTTTTTAACAACATTGAATAAAAATCATGGTATTTAACTAAAATATTGATTAAAAAATTAAGCTTTTTAACAACATAGAATAAAAATCATGGTATTTAACTAAAATATTGATTAAAAAATTAAGCTTTTTAACAACATTGAATAAAAACCATGGTATTTAACTAAAATATTGATTAAAAAATTAAGCTTTTTAACAACATTGAATAAAAACCATGGTATTTAACTAAAATATTGAATAAAAAATTAAGCTTTTTAACAACATTGAATAAAAACCATGGTATTTAACTAAAATATTGAATAAAAAATTAAGCTTTTTAACAACATTGAATAAAAACCATGGTATTTAACTAAAATATTGAATAAAAAATTAAGCTTTTTAACAACATTGAATAAAAACCATGGTATTTCTCTAAAATATTGAATAAAAAATTAAGCTTTTTAACAACATTGAATAAAAACCATGGTATTTCTCTAAAATATTGAATAAAAAATTAAGCTTTTTAACAACATTGAATAAAAACCATGGTATTTATCTAAAATATTGATTAAAAAATTAAGCTTTTTAACAACATTGAATAAAAACCATGGTATTTATCTAAAATATTGAATAAAACATTAAGCTTTTTAACAACATTGAATAAAAACCATGGTATTTATCTAAAATATTGAATAAAACATTAAGCTTTTTAACAACATTGAATAAAAACCATGGTATTTAACTAAAATATTGAATAAAACATTAAGCTTTTTAACAACATTGAATAAAAACCATGGTATTTAACTAAAATATTGAATAAAACATTAAGCTTTTTAACAACATTGAATAAAAACCATGGTATTTAACTAAAATATTGAATAAAACATTAAGCTTTTTAACAACATTGAATAAAAACCATGGTATTTAACTAAAATATTGAATAAAACATTAAGCTTTTTAACAACATTGAATAAAAACCATGGTATTTATCTAAAATATTGAATAAAAAATTAAGCTTTTTAACAACATTGAATAAAAACCATGGTATTTAACTAAAATATTGAATAAAAAATTAAGCTTTTTAACAACATTGAATAAAAACCATGGTATTTAACTAAAATATTGAATAAAAAATTAAGCTTTTTAACAACATTGAATAAAAACCATGGTATTTCTCTAAAATATTGAATAAAAAATTAAGCTTTTTAACAACATTGAATAAAAACCATGGTATTTCTCTAAAATATTGAATAAAAAATTTAGCTTTTTAACAACATTGAATAAAAACCATGGTATTTCTCTAAAATATTGAATAAAAAATTAAGCTTTTTAACAACATTGAATAAAAACCATGGTATTTATCTAAAATATTGAATAAAAAATTAAGCTTTTTAACAACATTGAATAAAAACCATGGTATTTAACTAAAATATTGAATAAAAAATTAAGCTTTTTAACAACATTGAATAAAAACCATGGTATTTAACTAAAATATTGAATAAAAAATTAAGCTTTTTAACAACATTGAATAAAAACCATGGTATTTCTCTAAAATATTGAATAAAAAATTTAGCTTTTTAACAACATTGAATAAAAACCATGGTATTTCTCTAAAATATTGAATAAAAAATTTAGCTTTTTAACAACATTGAATAAAAACCATGGTATTTCTCTAAAATATTGAATAAAAAATTAAGCTTTTTAACAACATTGAATAAAAACCATGGTATTTATCTAAAATATTGATTAAAAAATTAAGCTTTTTAACAACATTGAATAAAAACCATGGTATTTAACTAGAATATTGAATAAAAAATTAAGCTTTTTAACAACATTGAATAAAAACCATGGTATTTAACTAAAATATTGATTAAAAAATTAAGCTTTTTAACAACATTGAATAAAAACCATGGTATTTATCTAAATATTGATTAAAAAATTAAGCTTTTTAACAACATTGAATAAAAACCATGGTATTTAACTAAAATATTGATTAAAAAATTAAGCTTTTTAACAACATTGAATAAAAACCATGGTATTTAACTAAAATATTGATTAAAAAATTAAGCTTTTTAACAACATTGAATAAAAACCATGGTATTTATCTAAAATATTGATTAAAAAATTAAGCTTTTTAACAACATTGAATAAAAACCATGGTATTTATCTAAAATATTGATTAAAAAATTAAGCTTTTTAACAACATTGAATAAAAACCATGGTATTTAACTAAAATATTGAATAAAAAATTAAACTTTTTAACAACATTAAATAAAAACCATGGTATTTATCTAAAATATTGAATAAAAAATTAAGCTTTTTAACAACATTGAATAAAAACCATGGTATTTAACTAAAATATTGAATAAAAAATTAAGCTTTTTAACAACATTGAATAAAAATCATGGTATTTAACTAAAATATTGAATAAAAAATTTAGCTTTTTAACAACATTGAATAAAAACCATGGTATTTCTCTAAAATATTGAATAAAAAATTAAGCTTTTTAACAACATTGAATAAAAACCATGGTATTTCACTAAAATATTGAATAAAAAATTAAGCTTTTTAACAACATTGAATAAAAACCATGGTATTTAACTAGATTATTGAATAAAAAATTAAGCTTTTTAACTGAAACATTGAATAAAAGCCATGGCATTTAACTAAAATATTGAATACAAATTAAGTTGTTTAACTGAAACATTTAATAAAATTGAAACTTTTTAACTAAAACGTTAAATAAAAATTAAGTTTTATAACCGAAACATTGAATAAAAATCAGGCTATTTAACTGAAACACTGAATAAAAAGTAAGCTACTTAACTGAAACAGTCACAATTCAGGTATTTAACTGAAACATTGATTAAAAATCAGGCTATTTAACTGGAACACTGAATAAAAAGTAAGCTACTTAACTGAAACAGTCACAATTCAGGTATTTAACTGAAACAGTCACAATTCAGGTATTTAACTGAAATATTGATTAAAAATCAGGCTATTTAACTGGAACACTGAATAAAAAGTAAGCTACTTAACTGAAACAGTCACAATTCAGGTATTTAACTGAAACAGTCACAATTCAGGTATTTAACTGAAACAGTCACAATTCAGGTATTTAACTGAAATATTGATTAAAAATCAGGCTATTTAACTGGAACACTGAATAAAAAGTAAGCTACTTAACTGAAACAGTCACAATTCAGGTATTTAACTGAAACAGTCACAATTCAGGTATTTAACTGAAACAGTCACAATTCAGGTATTTAACTGAAATATTGATTAAAAATCAGGCTATTTAACTGGAACACTGAATAAAAAGTAAGCTACTTAACTGAAACAGTCACAATTCAGGTATTTAACTGAAACAGTCACAATTCAGGTATTTAACTGAAACATTGAATAAAAATCAGGCTATTTAACTGAAACATTGAATAAAAAGTAAGCTACTTTACTGAAACAGTCACAATTCAGGTATTTAACTAAAACATTGAAAAAAAAAATCAAGCTACTGGTAATTAACTGAAACACTGAATAAAAATAAAGTTATCTAACAAAGGTGTTGAATAACAAATGAAGTTATTCAACAACTTCACATGCATTAAAATCTTTATAACAACCAGAATTTATCTGCAAATGGGTGTCCATTTCACTGAATCCCTAATAAATTCCTACACTGAAATTCCTAAACACTGAATCCCTCATAAATTCCTAAACACTGAATCCCTCATAAATTCCTAAACACTGAATCCATCAAACCCCTAAACACTGAATCCCTCAAATTCCTAAACACTGAATCCCTCAAATTCCTAAACACTGAATCCCTCAAATTCCTAAACACTGAATCTCTCAAATTCCTTAACACTGAATCCCTCAAATTCCTAAACACTGAATCCCTCAAATTCCTAAACACTGAATCCCTCAAATTCCTAAACACCGAATCCCTCAAATTCCTAAACACTGAATCCCTCAAATTCCTAAACACTGCATCCCTCAAATTCCTAAACACTGAATCCCTCAAATTCCTAGACACTGCATCCCTCATAAATTCTTAAACACTGAATTCCTCGTAAATTCCTAGACACCGAATCTCTCAAATTCTTAAACACTGAATCCCTCATAAATTCCTAGACACTGAATCTCTCAAATTCTTAAACAATGAATCCCCCAAATTCCTAAAAACTGAATCCCCCAAATTCCTAAAAACTGAATCCCTCATAAATTCCTAAACACGGAATCCCCCAAATTCCTAAAAACTGAATCCCTCATCAATTCCTAAACACCGAATCCCCCATAAACTCATAAACACACAAGTCCTTAACTATCACCAATTTCGAAAATTCCATCGAAAACCCAACGCATGAAAATGCAGTATTCAATAGAGACAGCAGTCTCGCATTCTGAAACTCGACCACAACACTGGCTGATTAAAACAATTTACATGACACGCTCAACCCTCTCGCCCAAAGCGAATTCAAATTCATCCCAGATACAAGCCGTGTCAATGCTCATTTACCAAGGCCTCCGTAATGTCATGGCTTCTGTATTTTGTTATTCATTACAGTCCGAACTTGAAAGCGTTAGATTATTATTATTATTGTCTTTTTTTTTTTTGGGGGGGGGGAAGCTGGATTTGGTATATGCATTAAATTAACATAAATAGGTAGCATTTTTTCTCTTAGGACGATGGTACAAAACAGCATATAGGCTTTAATCAAAGGTAATTTTTTTTTTTTTTAATTTCAATGTTTCTGTTATTTGATATTTAAATGAATACTTTCAGGGTGAAACAAAAATGCTTGATCATCACTATTCTAACCATAGACGAAAAACAAATCGTTGCAAACAAATTGTAATCTTTGAACTGTATTTTCTAGCAAATAACTGTTGTTAGAAACAGCTTAATATAGATTGTGCACGTACAGTGATATATGGTCATCGTACTGTGTTTCCTACTATTATTCTCATCTCTTTACAATAAATCATAAAAATACTGTAAAGCAATCTAAAACCTATTTTAGAAATTGTTAATAGATATTTCGAGGATAAACACAGAGCATCGATAAGCAAAACTGAACAAAGCTTAACGTTTTGATAATGACGTTATAGTACTTAGCTAACGAATTCTAACTGAAAAAAACCTGCTTTAACTTTGTATTCATCATCATCTCCTACGCCTATTAACGCAAAATGCCACAGTTAGATTTCGCCAGCCGTGTCTAGCTTGAGCTTTTAAATCAATACCTCTCGTCATCTACTTCAGCCATGTAGGCCTGGGTCTTCCAACTCTTCTATCACAAGTTTCAATTTTCAGCATATTACTTTAAGGGTTTAAGATATATCAGTACATCATGACCACTTGGAGAAGGTTTGCAGGTGACAGTGTTGCAGCACGGCACACTTCCTAAACACTTGTGTGAGAACCAGTAAAAGCGTTACTGCATATAACTTAGGGTTGGCAGAAAAAAAAAAAATTGATGCACGTTTTTGTTTCTGTAAAATCCCGACAGGTTTTGCACCAAACTTTTATTTGAATAAACCAAAACAAGTTATCATTTATATAGAAACTTGTCGAGAAAAAGAACGAGATGGAATTCTTGTCGAATCAATAATGAAACTCCTTCATTTATGGATACACGATTCCAACAAGAAAAGGTGAACGTTTAAATTGTAGAAAAAAAAAAAAATAAAGTACGTCCTTGAAAATGCCAACCAAAGGCCTTTTTCTAGCCCCTGAAGATAAATGGCAATGCTTAACCAAGAAGGATGCAATAGACCCTTTTAAAGCAGAGAGACAGAAAGACTAAGCAGACCCAAGAAGAAGAAAACAGAAATAAAAGAGAGGGGAAAGTGATCCACCTCTCCCGTGATTATTTTTCTTCACGGTCCTATGGAGTCGAGCCATTGAATTTTTCAAGGAATGGAAGGTCACATCCACAATTCAACGACAAAAGGCGGAGAGAAAAAAGGTATTGCTCTTTGTGATACATTTTGAGCTCGTCTTTTCACTGACAGTTTCTTATATAATGTCAGTGTTACAAGAACACATATTCATACATGCTCACATATACACACACTATATATAAATATATGTATATATATATATATATATATATATATATATATATATATATATATATATATATATATTGTCTCTGTAACACAAAATAATATAAGCATTTTTTATTCTTTTCATTATAAAACTACTTTGATTTTCTTATGTAGTCAAAAAAAAAAAAAAAAAAAAAAATATATATATATACATATATATATATATATATATATATATATATTTGACTACATAGAAAAATGTAGTGTATATATATATATATATATATATATATATATATATATATATATATACATACATGTATATATATACATACATATATATATATAAATATATATATATGTATATATATATATATATATATATATATATATATATATATATATATATATATACAGTATATATATCAAATATGAGTAATGATAGTATGCGTGACTGAGCGAGCCAAACATCATTTCAGTATTCAAAGAAACCGATCTTCCTCCAGGTCAGTCTTCGATCAGTGCCTGGCCAAGAGAAAATTTGGTCCGAGAGAATGATTATAACCGAATGGAGCATTTATCAAAGGTTACATTTGATTAGCATAATTACAAAAAGAAAGTGAACGAATAACTTCCTTTAAAATATCAAAAATTATGATAATGATGATTATGGGAATATATAATAGAAGCTCTTTGTAACTCATCTATTACGAATTTATTTGGATAATCTCATGCCGTTGATTTGGTTATATCCAAGGTTATCAAGAGGTTCGTTTTAATTAGCCGTCTAGGAAAATTCTTTAATAACGACGCGATTTTCATTTTAAAATCCATTCGAGTTGCTTAACCTAATATATATATTTCTGTTGAGGTTGACGAGTACACACACGCCCCTCTCTTTCTTTTATATTGGTGCCACCCACTCTATGCAAGTATGGGCCTTCTCCAAAGGTGGCCAATAAACCATGGTAAAGTGTTACAGGTAATAAGAGGACTATTGTGGACCTCTGAATTCGCCTTCCCCACAGAGAATCCTCTTATTAAAGCAACCTATTTGGTTGGTGTAACATTTTAAAATCGTTGTTATTGACTTGTAGCGCATACTTTGCTTATAATGTTTAAATCATATGGAATGCTATATACCTCATTGGACTGTACACACTTCTCTATAATTGAAAAGAACATCTTGAATATACCGAAATCTTCAGGTCCGAATGAATATCAATAGTTTTTGCAAGGTCAGCATTAAAACATTCCATTGCTCTAACGACAAGACTCTTTATTTCTAGTTTGGAGTTTCTTCATACCAATTATTTATCCCTTTTCCAATATATTTCTTTTTTTATTGTTTGGCGATGCTATCATCTGACATGGCTAACCGTGTAGTATACGCAACTCAATATTCTCACTCTGGACTCTTAAGTCAGATGGTCTTGTATGTCCTCTTTCCTTTTCACTTGTTTTTTTTTAATTTGAATTTTTTTTTCTTTATTGCGTTTCAAAAATTCTAAAAACAAACTGATATTGTTCAGAAGATAATTCAACGGTTAGCACAGTTTCCTTTGTCTTGTTATCATACAGTCTATCAATATAATCAACTACTTTACTAAGAACATCCTATACCAATCAAGAACACGAACAGAATTGTTTATCAAGATTGAGCGACTAAGAAAAGCACTTTCTCAAAGTAGTCTTTGTCTAGCAAGAAAATTGTGCTTTTTCAAACATTTTTCATTGAGTAACCAATAACTAAATGTTCAAGCAATAAAATAAACATGAAATTTATGCCGTGGCAAATTCAATGACAATTTAGAATTACAATCCCTAAAGATCTTCAAGTTTTCACGACAACTAACTTTGCTGGCAACTGGATCCATTTCCAGTGTCTATGCTTAGTAATAACATTTACTAAAATATCTATTTTGTACAAGTACAATGGTAAAAAATTTCTCCAGTGTTTATGCCTAATTATAAAATTTACTAAAATATATAATTTGTACAAGTACAATGGTAAAAAATTTACCCAGTGACTATGCCTAGTAATAAAATGTACTAAAATATATATTTTGTACAAGTACAATGGTAAAAAAAAAGAAAAAAAAAGAAAGAAATAAAGTGTCTCAGAAAACGATATTCCAACTGCTAAAATATCCAAATAACTTTAAATTTAAAACATTCATTTCACAACAGATCAAACGGCGTTGTACGAAGGCAAACCTCCGCCAAGGATGAGCCATCCAACAACGACCTTTCCCACCCTATAAGAAAAATGTCAATTCACCCCAGATGTTAATCTTCTATCTCCCCACAGTATAATCACCTATTGAAAGTAATATGGGATGCTATTTACCTCATTTGACTGTTCACACTTTCCTATATTGGAAAATAACATCTTGCATCTACCGGAATCTTTGGGTTCCAGTAAATATCAAGAGCTGTTGCGAATCTATAATAACAATCCACATATATTCTAATTAATCTTCATTCCAAATATAAGACCAAACAAGCAGAAAAACAAAAAATGCTTCTAAAAGTAAACTTAACATCACTCTACATATGGGTATCATTAGTGGAGTATGCATGCCAAATGTGAAAGTTGAAAAGCAATGACAAAGTTTAAAAACCTGTCGGACCTTTGAACTTATACTATTGTCTTGACCTTGTCTTCACAAATGTGATCAGTTTTGTTAATGGAACATACGTGTGACATGTCTCTCAAATAAATTTCAAAGTTATAAATAAAGTTAAATTCATTACTACCTCAGACCACTCTTCATGGTCTTGAACTGTGATTACTATGCATCACCTTGACCTTCACTAAACCGTGTATGTTAAATGGGCCTCATTAGTGGATTATACATGTAGAATGTGTAGTTCCTAGCACATATAGTTTAGATTTTATGGCACAAGATAAATTCATAATTGACCTTTGACCTATAAGTATGAACTTTTCCTTACTTAAGCCATCATACTTAGTAGTGGATTATACGTACCAACTATGACATCACAATCTTTCATACTATTATATCATTAGATTCCCTACCGAAGTTCAATTCTATTAAGACCTATAACCTCCTAAACATGGCTTTGACCTTATTCAGTATAATGGCTTATTTAGTGGATAATATATAACAATCCTGTATAGCTCGAGAGTTATGACCAAAGTTAAATTCCTATTTAACCTTTGAGCTTTAACCTTATGGCTTGTTCTTAACTTCATTAACCGACCATGCATGCCAAACTAAAAGTCTATATTTTGCACAGTAAAAAGGATTATACAAAAGGTTTCACTGTTATTTAACCATAAAGCTTTAAGAGATACCTTTATTTAGACCTGATTTTACAAATCAGGTTTATATCGCTCATAGTTTAAACCTTTTCCTTAGAACTTTTCCCAGGGTTGAAATCTTAACTTTGACCCCATGAAAGTTCAAAAGTCATATTCCTAGCAATCTCAAAATGCAATATTTACGTAAAAATTTATCCATAGCTTTCCAATCACTCCTACCAACAAACGGACAAACATACCAGACCATAGAAAAAAAAAAAAACTTAATATTCTAGCTTAGAATAAGGATTTTAGAATCTGGTGATTATTAGGGAAACCAAACTCAGTCCTCACAATATCGAATCGATATCAAACAATTCAAAATGCAAAAGAAAGTAATCAATGTAATATTCCAGGACATCAAAACATGATTTACATAAAAACAATTCAACTCTGACAAAACATCCCTTCTAGATATAAACTAAACTTAACGACAATTAAAACTCAAATAATCAAGTAATCAACAGAATAAAATCCACCGGCTCACATATGTCAATTAAAACTAATTATGATTACATTTGCTTCTATGAAGAGTCAAATGACGACATTAATATTCATTAGGAATAATTAGGCGTGTTATTTCTAGGCAATGTTTAAACTGGAACGCTCGACAAATTCTTACCTTCCTCCGTTGTAATGATAATAGGAACAGCATGCCAAGCTCGATCCTGCAATGGAAAAATATGTTAATGGAATTCTTAAAAGCTAACAAAATCACTAATTAAAAAATAGGAGTTATGTCAAGGTATTCCAACATTTTGAGAGATAAAGAATATTTATATATATATATATATATATATATATATATATATATATATATATATCGTTAAAATTAATGAAATTAAAAACTATTATAATTGCTTGATCCTCAAAATTTTCCAGATCCAACTAATAATGTAAAGAATAACCAAAACGTACAGTTGGACACAATAGTCCCTGGTTCACCTGGTTCTAAAGAAATGCACCATTTCACACCCTTAATTCGCTGTGGGTAACCAAAGAGATAGTGTAGGGAAAGCCAGCTAAGGTGGTAGACTGGGTTAAACAAGGGAACTCGCCGCGCAGTAAGGGTGTAATTGGGTGCATTTCCCCATTGCGAGGTATACCAGGAATTCCTGAGTCCAAGAATATTGTATTTTAATTGATATTACATATCTTGTAGTTTATTTATTTCCTCATTGGGCTTTTTTCCCTGTTGGATTCCTTTGGCTTATAACATCCTGCTTTTCCAACTAGGGTAGTAGCTTACCAAGTAATAATTGTGATCATAATATCTGTACACCACTGCCATTTCTAAACTCAGAAAATAATGCCCTAACCTCCCAGAAACAATCAAAACATACCATCACAAGATTTCAAAAACTTTAGCAAACCTAAAGATTACGTTTCTCCTTATGCCACTACGTCCGTTTCCAGCGGCACTACGTCGCTTTCCATTTCATGAAAAAAGTAAATATTTCTTCCCCCTGGCATTCACTTCGGTTGTGTCTACCTCCCATTCTGTCGGTCGTTAATCTTGACAAAACAAAGACGGCTGTCTCGAACTTGCTGGCTAATGTGACCACTATTCTTATAGCTGGTATTGTTCCCTTTTGTATGTGCTGCAAAGTTTAGGTAATGCATGACTGACTTTCACAACATATTTTCGTTCATTTTATTCGAAAAAAAGTTTTATATATATATATATATATATATATATATATATATACATAATATACATATATATATATATATATATATATCTCACTGGAAAATACATATTTTCCGTGTATATATGATAAATAAAACAAACCCACATTCGCGAAAAGGATATGAGGGTTTATTATATATACATATATATATATATATATATATATATATATATATATATATATATATATATATGTATATATATATACTGTATATATATACACAGTATATATATACATATATATATAATTGGAAGAATGTATCTTATAATTATTGCAAAGGATGATATGGAGAGAAGAGGTTTGCGAGCTAAGGATAAGGATGATATAGAGAGAAGAGGATTGCGAGATAAGGCGAAGGATGATGTGGAGAGAAAAAGTTTGTGAGATAAAGAAGGATGATATGGAGAGAAGAGGATTGTACGAAAAGGCGAAGGATGATATGGACAGAAGAGGTTTGCGAGATAAGGCAAAGGATGATATGGAGAGAAGAGGTTTGCGAGATAGGAGAAGGATGATATGGAGAGAAGAGGTTTGCGAGATAAGGAGAAGGATGATATGGAGAGAAGAGGTTTGCGAGGTAAGGAGAAGGATGATATGAAGAGAAGAGGTTTGCGAGGTAAGGAGAAGGATGATATGGAGAGAACAGGATTGCAAGATAAGGTGAAGGATGATATGGACAGAGAGGTTTGCGGGATAAGGCGAAGGATGATATGGCGAGAAGAGGTTTGCGAGATAAGGAGAAGGATGATATGGAGAGAAGAGGTTTGCTAAATAAGGTGAAGGATGATATGGAGAGAAGAGGTTTGCGAGTTAAGGAGAAGGATGATATGGAGAGAAGAGGTTTGCCAAATAAGGCGAAGGACGTGGAGAGAAGAGGTTTGAAAGATAAGAAGAAGGATGATATGGAGAGAAGAGGATTGCGAGATAAGGCGAAGGATGATATGGACAGAAGAGGTTTGTGAGATAAGGCGAAGGATGATATGGAGAGATGTTTGAGAGATAGGGAGAAGGATGATATGGAGAGAAGAGGTTTGCTAAATAAGGTGAAGGATGATATGGAGAGAAGAGGTTTGCGAGATAAGGCGAAGGATGATATGGAGAGAAGAGGTTTGCTAAATAAGGTGAAGGATGATATGGAGAGAAGAGGTTTGCGAGATAATACGAAGGATGACATAGAGAGAAGATGTTTGGTGGAAGAGCATGCTTTTGATAGACGGCATTGGAGAGAGAGCATCAGGCAACCGACCCCTTAATGAGTGAATAACGGTAGGAAATGAAAAGGAAAAGTACGAAGTTTCAAAAGCTGGATAAAAAAGTAAGTCATCTCTTTCGAAAATCCTTGAGATATCGAAGAGTATAATGAAAAAACTTCACCCCAAAGATTGGAAACCTGCCATACCTTGATTGAAACTGAGCTTCCATAGATTGGCTCTTGAAAAATGTTATGCTTGGAAAGAAAACGTTTCTCTTGAAGAAAAATCTTGATCAAATAATCGAATTCCAATCAAACTGACTACGATTATGGGTGTCCAAAGTTTAAAGTTAATCATAATCTCGCCTATATAATAAAGAGCAAAAGTCTGGATATATATATATATATATATATATATATATATATATATATATATATATATATATATATATATATATTTGTCATGTTGAGCGGCATTGCCAAATGTATGACTACTCGGTCTCTCCCCAACCCTCGGGTAGGAGGAGAGGATGTAGTCATACTCTACTGAGATGGGGGTAACCCAAGGGGTACATTAGGAAACCATAGTCTCCCAAAATTGTCCAAATTGTCGTGTTGTAGTAAGGAAAAGGGGAAAGGGATGGGAAGGGTTGAATATGTGTGCGTGTGTTTGTAGATCTATGTAAATATTTAGCCGTCATTTTTTACGGGTGGCTTACATTAATAATAATGAAAATAACCTTGCGAGATAAAGTGTCAGACAAATCTTGAATATACTGGACAAGTATATTAAAAAACAAAGAATTTCTAGCAAAAGAGAAATAAGCTAATGGCACTTGCGTAACATCACACGAGATGAAACTTGGTACAAGAGCAAATGAATGGGAATCGAGTGCTCTACTCCATGTCGTAATTGCCAGCGCATGATTTCTAAAGGAATTTACGGCGCCCTTTCGGTCCAATATCCCTTGAAAGTGACACCAATCCTCATTTACTCAATTATCGTAATGCTTCCCCCACTGTTCCAAATCGTTTCGATGAACGAATCTTTGTGAACTAAGAGAGGTGGAAGATGGGCTAATTAAAGTCACAATCATTATAAATATTTTTTTTTCCTTTTATTAAGAAAGATTGAAAAGTAAATCAGACAATGGTTAGGTTGAGTAAAATTTGTAAATCAAATCGCCTGAAATTACATATAAAAATAAGACTATATATCAGTTTAGTGAGATCGGTGTTACTCTATCGACATGAATCATGGTATGACAAAGAAACAATCTCCAATAGATTTGGTAGATTTCAGAACAAAGCCCTCAGATGAATATTGGGAGTTAAATGGCAGGACAGGATTAGAAATGAAATTATAAGAGAGATTACTCGAAGGAGTGATGAGAAGAGAATATGTGGATGAGATCATGATGACGGGTAGATGGAGATGGTTTCGACATGCTCTTCGCACTCCCCAAGAGAGATTAGTTCACCAAACATTCGGCTGGACTCCACAAGGCACTAGAAGAGCTGGAAGACCCAGACCTACAAGGCTGAAGATTGTGGAGCGCGAAGTAGGAGATAATGAATGGAGAAGTATTGAATCAAAAGCTCAACATAGAGACAACTGGCGAAATCTAACCGAGGTCCTTTGCGTCAATAGGCGTAGGAGCAGATGATGATGATAAAAATACAACTACATTTTATTAATTTACATTCTTTTCGTAATTATTCTTATCAAAATACAGATGTGAATTTAGTGCTTTACAAAATATAAATCAAAATCAATATAATAAAAATCAATTCATAAAAGTCATACAATAAAATCATATGATTTACATTTTTATCATAACGCTTATTTCACAAAAGTCCATAACTTATAAATAAAATTGTAAATAAAATTTGGATATCATTTGACTGTTTGCAAGCATCTAACTATAAACAGGAAAATAGTGAATGAATTATGCACGTAATAGAAATTGTATTAACCCTTTTACCCCCACCATAAGGTTAAATTTCGAGCAAATTTTGCTATATATTTTTTTTTTAAATTGCTATAACAGGCTTAATTTTTGTCCTAGAGAGGTCAGGTTAGTCTCATTCTTTTGGAAAATGCCTCAAGTTTCTCATAAAAGTATAAAAAAAATATATAAAAACATGTAATTAACAGTGTTTTTCAAGAA
Source organism: Palaemon carinicauda (assembly GCF_036898095.1). Lineage (NCBI taxonomy): Eukaryota > Metazoa > Arthropoda > Malacostraca > Decapoda > Palaemonidae > Palaemon > Palaemon carinicauda. The sequence goes on along the minus strand of NC_090768.1, from coordinate 36,843,827 downwards.
CGTACTTAACAAGCGGTACTTGAACAATTCTTAGTACAGAACTAACCATATTCGATCAACCAGACCTCCACCTATCTACTTCTCTCAGATCAATAAACAATTTTCTAAATGCCGATAATTGGGGCACAATAAAGCAGGGGTGGAAAAGGGGGAAACAAGCATATAAGGTATTCACACATCTTAACAATTGAGCTACTTTACAGAACAAAAACATACCTTTGCATTTCTTTTCTAAATCCAGATAAAAGTTTAGAACTTCAGGTTATCAAATTGACTGGATTTATAGATTATAAAAGAACCGACACTGTGGCCTGGGAGTCCATTCTGCACTCGGGTGCAACTGGGTGGAAACCGACAGTTGACGTATGAAGGAAAAGTTAAACTTGGTGGAAACCGACAGTTGCAGTATGAAGGAAAAGTTAAACTGGGTGGAAACCGACAGTTGCAGTATGAAGGAAAAGTTAAACTGGGTGGAAACCGACAGTTGCAGTAAGAAGGAAAAGTTAAATCTGTACGTCAATATGGAAGACAGGAAGAGGGAAAGGAGGTAGATTAGAAGGCTAAAAAGTGGGTGCAGCTAAAAGTAGGCTGAAAAGACTTTTAAGTAATGCCTACAATACACCGCTTGAGGTTTATTGAGGGCACTAACTCCCAAAACCCTCCTAAGTGATAGTTTTCAAGCTGATTGAAAATACATAAACTCATCACTTCCCTAAGCAAGGCCGTGCAAACGAGCAGCAAGCCTGTGAGAGAGAGAGAGAGAGAGATTTAAACGGTATCAGCTCTCACAACAAAGCTTTGCATCATACGAATTTGATAAAGCGTTTATGGAATGACCAGCGAAACAATAGAAGTGTGATATGGAACTATATAAATTGTCATTCATTCCCACCTCCGCTACTACCCCAGAGAGAGAGAGAGAGAGAGAGAGAGAGAGAGAGAGAGAAAGAGAGAGAGAGAGAGAGAGAGAGAGAGAGAGAGAGAGAGAGAGAGAGAGAGAGAGAATTACATGAAATTTAGTACTTTTAAATGTAGCAATTTTATAGCTACTGATAGTGAAATAATAACTAAGACACCTTTATTCAAGCACAAAGCATTATGAAGTCACTCCCTTGTTTAACAGAATAATGACACGCTATAATGCATCCAATTTCGGAAAATGTGACGCAGAGATTAAAAAAATAAAAAATAAAACCAAGTCAATTTATCACAACCTCAAGCCAGATGGTTTCCAAAATGCAAGGGAGAAAAAAAAGTGTCCATGGAAGGAGTGTGCTGAAAAAAAAAAAAAAAAAAAAAACATTGTGCACAAACGAAAGTCACAGGGAGCAGAAATTTCAGCCACCTATAAAATTGGTTTCTTTTCTTTTTGTTCTAGTATTTTAGATTCCACTACCTTATCTGGATATTTTGCAGTGTTTTCTTGAATGTCTTTTCATGCATTCAGTTTTAGATTAAAATGTACCAAAACATAACGTGTAAAATTAGTTGAAAAAAAAATGACTTCACCCTTATTTTGACTAATAATTATGTGATTATGAGAAAACTTACTGTTCACTTTGCTTTTTTAGGATTAAAATTTTATAAGCAGAGATGCATTCCGCATCTCTCTCTCTCTCTCTCTCTCTCTCTCTCTCTCTCTCTCTCTCTCTCTCTCTATGTATATATATATATATATATATATATATATATATATATATATATATATATATATATATATATATATATATACATATATACACACACATTCATATTAAATATAAACAATGCCCTACAGGACAATGTCCTTGAGACTGACCATATATAAATATAATCAGCCCCAAAGCCCCATCGCAACCCAAGCTAAGACCAGGATGGGCCAGGCAAAGGCTGCTGATGACTCAGCAGGTAGACCTGTAAGCTCCCCTAAACCCCCAATCCTTAGCTCACAAGGACGGTAAGGTTGCAGCTGCACATTACAAGTAACTATTGAGTTTGAGAGGGACTCGATCTCCCGTCCAGCAGAACGCCAGACAGGGACGTTTCCAATTGACCACGACAACTTGGTGTCGTCTCTGTTAATGAGGAATAATTTAGTTTTCACAGAGAAATTACAAACAAATGGTTATTTCCTATTGTAAATTTAAGAGCACGGAAAGAATTAAGACTTTCTCAAACTAATTCTCCTAGATGGCTTCCAAAGCATTAAAGGAAACTCAACCAAAGCGGGTATCCTCCATTTTATGATAACGGAGGCTACCTCATTTACCCAAAAGTGATAATGGAGCCTGTCTTATTTGGCCAAGAGATGCACCAAATTAACATGGAAGCCTCTTCTATCTGATATCGACTTACGCAGGCCGATAAAAAGAGCCGGCTGGATGCACAGCTGCAAAAATCTACGATAACAGAATAGGGATTTTTAAGCGACTTGATAAATGATAAGTAATCGAGAAAGGATATGCTGCAAACAACAACGAAAAACCACATGATAACACAGAGAGAGAGAGAGAGAGAGAGAGAGAGAGAGAGAGAGAGAGAGAGAGAGAGAGAATACAATCGACTAAGTACCCTACATTTATTTGTCCATTCCGACAATCACAATGCAACCTTAATTATACACTAGCTTATCCTTACATTATATGACAATGTCATCCTGCTCACTATATGTTCTAATACAATCATATTCAGAGCTAAGAGGTCCACACAGATCTCTCATTTTCTTAAATACCTCACCTCTACTCGCGAAGTGCCTTTAAAGTAGCACTGGTGTGACGAAGCAGGGAGAAGGTTGTGACTCAAAAGGCAGGATGCGATCGACTGAGTTGTTTATTAAGGAACACTCTCCTTTATATACAAAACCTCAAGGCAACAGGACATAACATGTTCGAGAGACAGAAAATGTCACAGAGCAAAACCGGAGACATGATCATTCAGGTTCTTTTTAGTGCGAGGGAAGAGCGCAGATACAAGCATAATATATACAAAAGGAATTATGTACAATTGTGTGACACACGGTTGGTACATGGCTCCCCCTCTAAAAATGACATACTGAACATGGTAAATAGGTGCCCTGAATCTGGAGAGGTAGTAATAAAAACTGCGCCGATTAGCGGCAGTGAGTGGCTGTACAAGTCGTTGGTTGGGGTGCGAGCGAGTGGTGGATGATGGGTGGCTGTGTTGCCGCTCCGGCTCGTCACGGGGTAGGCGAGTGTGTCCTACGGTATTCATAGGCGTGTGCGTGCTACGGTATTCATAGGCGTGTGTGTGCTACGGTATTCATAGGCGTGTCCTACGGCATTCATAGGCGAGTGTGTCCTACGGCATTCATAGGCCTACGGCATTCATAGGCGCGTGTCTTACGGCATTCATAGGCGTGTCCTATGGCATTCACGTCAGCTTCGGTTGAAGTTGAATAGGTGTCCTCTTCGTCACGAGTGGAGGCGTTGATGGAGGTTTGAAGGTCATGAAGTGGGTTCACATCATGAGGAGAGCCGTCTGCGGCAGGTTGCAGGCAAGTGATATTGGTCATTTTCCCGAGGGTGAGCGAAGCCCTTTGGTCCCCCAACGGTTGTTGAGAGAGCTGAAAAGGCGTTGCTATACGGGCGGCTGGCGACGGCAAGTACTGCTGCAGAAGGTATGCGTTGACGGCGTCATAGTAACGGTGAGAGGTGGAGGGGGGGGGGGGAGGTAGGAGGAGCGAGTCACTCCGGGGTCACCAATGTGACGAAGCAGGGAGAAGGTTGTGACTCAAAAGGCAGGATGCGATCGACTAAGTTGTTTATTAAGGAACACTCTCCTTTATATACAAAACCTCAAGGCAACAGGACATAACATGTTCGAGAGACAGAAAATGTCACAGAGCAAAACCGGAGACATGATCATTCAGGTTCTTTTTAGTGCGAGGGAAGAGCGCAGATACAAGCATAATATATACAAAAGGAATTATGTACAATTGTGTGACACACGGTTGGTACACTGGGATGGATTCTAAATCTTACCACCAACCAAACACTATCTATCAATCACAACGTTGGAGCCACAGTAATGTGAAGTAACTGAATAAGTTTCATACGGCAAATGGATTAACCAGGTCTTCACATTTAAATATAAGTGTATATGTGATGTCAAACATTGAGCCACAGGTAGTTTTTAATATTGAATTCACTCTGCCTCGGGATTATAGACCCAGAGGAGAATTCCGCCATGGGTAGGATTGGAATCTATGTTTCAGTAGAATATAAACCAATCGAATAACAAGAATATATTAAGGTCATGTATGTAAATCACAAAGCTATCACACACACACACACACACACACACACACACATATATATATATATATATATATATATATATATATATATATATATATATAACGCATATATATCTTCTTTGTCTGCATCTTTTCCCACTTTTATATAAAGTGTGTATATATATATATATATATATATATATATATATATATATATATATATATATATAAAATAAATTTAGTTTATGAGAAAAATATTTTCTATCTTCCTTCATACTCTGGCTCCTTCGGATATTGAATGACTATACAAAATGAAGTTCAACAAATGATAAAAAAAAAATGCATGAAAACGCAATACCTCAGAAGCTTGAATTCTTTTTAAATAATAATAAATGACTATATTAATACAGATCCAAAAGGCACTAGAGGAGTTGGAAGACCCAGGCCTACATGGCTGAGGACTATGAAGCGTGAAGTATGAGATGATGAATGGAGAAGTATTGAAATAAAAGCTCAAGATAGAAACGACTGGGGAAAAATCTAACTGAGGCCCTTTCCGTCAATTGGCGTAGGAGATGATGATGACGATGATGAGATACAAAAAAATGATGGTAGTCGGGAGACTAGAAAAGACACCTATTTTTGTTTTAGTAATCGATCATTGAAAAATAAAAATAAAAAATATGAGCAGATTGAATAAGCAACAATAATGTTTTCGATGACTTAAAAAAAAAAAAAAAAAAAAAAAAAAAAAAAAAAAAAAACACCACCAACATTCAAGTTAATTCATTACATATATAAGTCTAGTCGCGCACGGGAAACACCTATTTGGATGTAGTTAGATGACTATTTTAATTCATTAACCTCGTTGAATCATTTAGAACTTCACTTCACTAACCTCGTTTAATCCTTTAAAACTTCACTTCACTAACCTCGTTTAATCCTTTAAAACTTCACTTCACTAACCTCCTTTAATCATTTACAACTTCAATTTACTAACCTCGTTTAATCATTTAAAACTTCACTTTACTAAACTCCTTTAATTATTTAGAACTCCACCTCACTAACTTCACTTCACTAACCTCGTTTAATTATTCAAAACACTTCAATGAACTCGTTTAATTATTTAGAACTTCACCTCACTAACTTCACTAACCTCGTTTAATTATTGAAAACACTTCACTGAACTCGTTTAATTATCTAGAACTTCACCTCACTAACTTCACTTCACTAACCTCGTTTAACTATTTAAAACACTCCACTGAACTCGTTTGATTATTTAGAACTTCACTTCACTAACCTCGTTTAATTATTTAAAACACTTCACTGAACTCGTTTAATTATTTAGAACTTCACCTCACTAACTTCTCTTCACTAACCTCGTTTAATTAATTAAAACACTTCACTGAACTCGTTTAATTGTTTAGAACTTCACCTCACTAACTTTACTTCACTAACCTCGTTTAATTATTTTCACTTTCACTAGCCTCGTTAAATTATTTACAACTTCACTTGACTAACCTCGTTTAATTATTCACAACTTCACTTCACTAACCTCGTTTAATCATTTAAAACTTTCACTAACCTTGTTTAATTATTTACAACTTCACTAGACTAACCTCGTTTAATTATTTACAACTTCACTTGACTAACCTCGTTTAATTACTTGCAACTTCACTTCACTAACCTCGTTTAATCCTTTAAAACTTTCACTAACCTCGTTTAATTATTTACAACTTCACTTGACTAACCTCGTTTAATTATTTACAACTTCACTTCACTAACCTCATTTAATCATCTAAAACTTCCACTAATCTCGTTTAATTATTTACAACTTCACTTCACTAACCTCGTTTAATAATTTACAACTTCACGTCAAACTTCAAAGACAAAAATACTATATACCATAAATTCCACAGACTAATCCCAACGCTTTCGTTATAGGAAATTCGATCCAAATAAAAAACTCGTTGCACCGGGTGAAATCAAATTGAGTTAACTTTTTTCTCCCATGGAATTCGTTCACAATTTGGCCGGTTCCTAAATATTGAAGATATCTAACCCTTTGGATGAAAAAAGTGTGTGTGACCCAGGTATATTCATCCCTTTTTCATTCCGGATTTTTTATGGGTTAAAGCATAACGCTTCTGTTCAATATTAAAATGTAGCGAGATAAATTTGCAGTAAACCATCCTATATAGATATTATCTATACAGTATTCAAATATCAGTATCTCCTCATAAAAGCATTGTACCTTATCTCATTTAGTAGTCATGTTATCCCTTGCTTAACATTAGCTGACATGCAGTAATGTTATCTCTTACTCTCAAAGTTATCAAATCATGGTATTTCTCGCATCTCTCGCTCAGCATTAGCTGACATGCAATTTTTCACTAAGCATCATGTGTCACGCAACCATATCATCTCTTACTCAGCCTCAGCTGACATGCAGTTATGTTATCTCACGCTGAACATTAGCTGGCATACAGCCATGTTATCTCCCACTCAGCATCAACTGACAAGGACTCATGCAGTCTCTCACTCAACCTCAGTTCTTATGCAGTCATGTTATCTCTCTCTGACATGCATTCTGTTACGACTTGGTCATATCAGCTGACATGCGGTTATAGTGTCTCTCATCAAAAATCAACTGACATGCAGTCATGATACCTTTCACTCAATAGCTGCTGGCATCTATTTTACTTTACAATTATTTTCATTCGGTTTACTGAAGAAAAAAATAATAAGGCTTTTATTGTGTATCTATATTTAGTAGACTTTAAATACAATTGTTATGATACCTTCATCAATAAGGTTATTTAACTCAAGAGCTTATAAAAATTGAATACTAAGCTTCTATAGTTTTTATATTGTTTTTAACTAGGACTACATTTCAAAAACTAGATCATTAATTACTTTCTATACACAAAAAGTAAATACTCAAATTTTTAATTATAAACACGCACACAAACATACATTATATATATATATATATATATATATATATATATATATATATATATATATATATAATATATATATATATATATACATATAATGAAAGGGTTTTAGTGCTAGGTGACTTGAATACAAAAGTAGATGACATGGGAAGAGATGGAATTGTTAGTTAGCACAGATAGACAAGTTGTGTTTTCAGCATGGCACGGCCATTTGAAGTCAATAAGTAAAGAGTTCATGGAATATATGAGAATGGTGTCATCAAAATAATTTTGAAAAACGGCTTCGGTGCTGCAATTACAGGCTTTATTAACTATAAAATTAATTCAACATGAGAAACAGACATGGTCATGAAAACATTTGGACTAATTAGGATTACCACAGTACAGATTGAGCCCGTTGATTGATGTAATAGAGATGAAGAGTGGCTGGTGAGATATCTGATCACAATTCCGGATATATATAAGCTGGAGATGATGGTCTGATTACATGTATGTAGTTGTAATGAATGCAAAGTGAGTTTCATAACAAGGAAATAAAAAAGGAGTATAGGAGTAAACAGATAAAAGCCTGGCATATGGTTGAACCAAGGGAGTTAGTATGAATGTACGAATAGCATATGGATTCATGGGAAAAAGTGAGTGTAAGCAACTGAGAAGGTATGGAGAGGGAAATGAAGTGATGGTATAATTCCCCACCCCCCCCCCCCAAAAAAAAAAGTTTATTTCATGTGGAGTGGTATATAGAGAAGAGCAAAAGCAAGCACATGGGATGACCGGCCGGTAGTGAAGAATAAAGTACCAGAAAAAGATGGTAATAAACAAATAAATAGATCTTAAGAGTAGAAGATGTAAGACACATCCAACCTTAATATAATCCTGTGTGATTACGTAGATATTTAAAAAGTTTGGTAAATCTGTAAGATACAAGAGAGGCAGAGCTGGGTGATGCAAGAGTATAAAGTGAGAATGCTTGTGGAAGGGACTGCTGAGATCATAAAGTAATTAAAAGGTTGAAAATGGAATAGTAGCAGGAGTTGGTGGGGTTACAACTTACACTTTGTGGTACAGTGGTGATAATTGTGATCGAGTGGCTGACCAGGGTTTGTCACTTACGCCTGGATGCGGGAAAGATTCTGAAAGGATGGGTGAAAGGAATGGCTATCATAATGTATAAGGGTAAGGGTAACAGACGTCACCAAATGAATATGGTAGTATGTATACTGTAAGTTTAATATGTGTATGTGCGTGGGTGTGATAATTCTTAACCCTGTCATTAAATACAGTTTCAAAAGATAATTAGAAAAGAAAATATATAGCAAAATGTAAATGACATCTCATAAATATCTTGGAAAAATCATATACATCTAAAATGGAAAAACCAATATATATATTTACATTCTACCGCAGAATATATGCAACACCACAATTCAATTCAACTTCGTGAAACTATTACAAAACTTCTAAGACATTATCCATAGTTCCTCCAAAGTTTGAGAGCTGGTAGGCCTAACTCAAGTTCGAGGGGTACATCCGGAGATGTACGCTTCCCCGAGAGAGAGAGAGAGAGAGAGAGAGAGAGAGAGAGAGAGAGAGAGAGATTCAGGTAAATTGATTTAACGTGTATCCACAGCGGAGTCATATAAACTAACCCTAATATTACCAGGCGATATTCTCCCATTTTAAAATCGCCACAAATTCGTGAGACGAGACAAACCAAAGGGATTTACATTACCGAGACCCGTGACCTAATAAGCGCCGTAGTAGATAAAGTAGAATGAACGACAAAAGGATAATTGCGAAGCAAAACAGAGCAAGAAATAAAATAAATAAATACCGACTAGATTAATCTTCCCCCACGCACGCTCTTGGAAACTGTATTTCAAGTTTCGATTGAAGGTGCCCAATAAATCAATGCATGATTGGAGGTTCACAGCAGAGTTAGTAACTCCTGGGTGAAATCTGATCTTCGACCTTTGATTGGTCTGGCGATCTTCGACCTTTGATTGGTCTGGCCGAGACTTCGGGAAAGTGCTTAATTTGTTACCGAAGCTTTGGTATTCAATTCCCTTCTTGCAAGAAGGGTTCAGATCTTTTAGTGAATTGTCAATTTTTTATTGTATTGGGACACTTGCACGTGTCTTCTATTGTGTCACTTTGTTCTTAATGTTCTTTAATTATCTTTTTAGTTGTTCTTTTATTTCTTTTCCTTTGGACACTCTTACGTGTCTTCTATATCATCACTTTGTTCTTAATGTTCTTTAATTTCTATTCCTTTGGACACTTGCGTGTCTTCTATTTCATCACTTTGTTCTTAATGTTCTTTAATTATCATTTTAGTTATTATTTTATTTCTTTTCCTTCAGACACTCTTGCGTGTCTTCTATTTCATCACTTTGTTCTTAATGTTCTTTCATTTTCCTTCTAATTTGTATCTATGACCTTTCTTACGCAAATAAACATGTTATTTCTTCACTAAACCAACAAAGATAAAATATTATACAAGGGAAATGCAATTGCTAAAACAGGTTTACTTCTTTTCTTTCTAATTTGTACCTCTGATCTTCCTTCCACAAACCAAAACGTACTTCTTTACCAAACAAACAAAGATGAAATCTTATAAGAAAAATTCATTTCTTAAAACAGGAACACAAACATTTCGATGAAAATGATTTCAAATAATCCAGTAATTATACTGATTAGCTAATTTCGTTCTAAAAAAAAAAATGACGTTTTAAAGGTTTAAAGGCAACTCATGAAGGGCAGAAGCAAGGGACAGTGACATTGCCTTATCAAATAGTAAAATGCCCTAGAGACTGACCATATTACATATGATCAGCGCCCTAGTCCCCCTCTCCACCCAAGATAGGACCAAGGAGGGCCAGGCAATGGCTGCTGATGACTCAGCAGATAGACCTATAGGCTTCTCCAAACCCCGCATCGTTAGCTCAAAAGGACGGTGAGGTTGCAGCGACCAAATGAACTAACGAGTTTGAGCGGGACTCGAACCCCAGTCTGGCAATCACCAGGCAAGGACGCTGGTCACGCTACCGCAACTATGATCAACTCCACTTTAATCAATACTGAAAAAAAAATCTGGGATTGAAATACCTTACTTTACCAATACTTATATAAGAAACTTACCGATTGCTAAAGTTATTCAAGTCAGACTATTAAGAAATATTAAGGAAAAAGCAGATTTAATTACAAAACTTTCGAGTCCTGATAATTAAACCAATACGTGAGAAAATACCTCTTGATTAAATCCGATTCGCATAATACATTATCTTGGGGAAAATATCCAGATAATTAATGTCACCCAAATTAAATCTTAACGATGTATTCCTATCTATTTGCATGGCTTTTTTATTATTAAGACTATGATCATAATCGCTATTCTTAATTTTCTTAATATTATCATTAATGTAGTAGTAGTAGTAGTAGTAGTAGTAGTAGTAGTAGTAGTAGTAGTAGTAGTAGTAATAGTAGTAGTAGTAGTAGTTGTTGTTGTTGTTGGGCATCTATAATTCAACTACTGTCTATTATCATTAAAGCCTCATTCCTTATTGTTACGAAATATAATTATGGTTCAAGGTTTCCATATGATGATGTAGATTGGCTGCGGCTTTAAAGGTTTTAAAGGCTACTCATGAATGGCACAGACAAGGGACAGTGACATTGCCCTACCCAGCAAGACAATGCCCTAGAGACTGACCATAAATACATATGATCAGCACCCAAGCCTCCTCTCCACCCAAGCTAGGACAGGAGGACCATGCAATAGCTGCTTTAATTATACTAATATTAATACCAAATTGCTATGGAGGCTTTTGAAAAAACCGATTTGCTAAAAGGTTTCTTTTGGACTATGAACGTTTAGTGGATATCAAGGGAGAATTGACAAGGTGAATAATCGGTTAGTTATTCATCAGACATCGGCATCAATGACCCTAGATGTCAGGATGCCTGAAAACCTTAAATCAATCAATTAGTTATTCATCAGACACAAAATAATTATTCATCTGAATGGAGCCATTCAATGGGGGATTTCTACATTTTCACAAAATTCGTTCTTTCGAGGATGGGAGGTAGAAAAAAAAATATAAGAACATACTATGAGATTCAGGGCCTCTGTAACACGGTTTTTTCGCAATAATTTTTTATCTATGAATTTCATAAATATAACACTTCTTCAGAATGCACATTATATCTACACATAAATTTTGACTATATTCTGCATTACGTAGGTTGAATAAATTTGGTACTTATAATGTAAAAGTGACGTTTTTTGAAGACGGGCCAACTTACTCAGAGAAAAGGTTTCGAACGCACTCGTTACGTAACTTATGACGGCATTTCTTCCCTCTTTCTCGATCGATGATTGGCTATACGTAACGAAGGCTATACCTCTGCCAACAATGACACAAAAGTTGAAATAAAAGCAAAGCAGTACACCTTTATGAACTCTGAAACCTCTCCACTGATAATTGTCATAATGAACAAACCAACAAAATATGTTAATAAATACAAAAACACTTCGATTATTAGTTTAACTCCTAAATAAGTTTCCTAAGACAAGGTGTAGGGAATAGTTGGTAATTTTCAAAAACGTAGTAGACAAGCTTGATTTGATAGCTGCTATATCTAATGTCAAGCAATTTTTATTTATTGTCTATCTACCTACCTATTTACTGTAAAAAAAAAAAAAAAAAAAAAAAAAAAAAAAAAAAAAAAAAATATATATATAGACGGTACCGTATTTTGGCTTTAAACTTTCACCAATAATTATCGTCAGAATGGTGACTTCATGAGGCTCCACCCACTTTGGCCTGGTTATAATTCAGGACAACACTGAAGGCTATCATGGGCATTGTTGGATCAGAAAATTTAAATTCTGGCTATAAAAACTCATTTCTCGAGTAGTTGTAAGAAGTGCTAAATGATCCTCAAGGATCCCAGCAGTTGGCCTAAACGTTTAATTCATGTATACTACTGTTGCGGCACTACTGCTACAGTAGTATTACTACGCTAGCACAGATACCCCACCCACATTTATGTATCGTTCCGCCATTCATAAGTCTTTGTAATGTTTTTTCACTGTGCAATAAGCCATGGCCTCCTCAGAAATTAAGTTTAACATTAGATGATAGGTTATTTCATTAAGCTGACAAATTATGGCAACTGGGTATGTTATTGCCGATGTTGAAGCTAAAGATAAAGTATGGTATCATTCCTTCATGGCATTATCATCTTTACTACTATTTGTTTGGCTACATGTAGTAATTATTTTAAAGGATAAATGAATTATGTTCACTTTACTTCTATAAATTCCCATTAGATGTACAAATAAAACTCCTAAAACTATTCCTAATTTATCTACAAAATGCAGTCATGCCCAAAACATAGCCAACACGGTCGTACGGCCTAAGAAGAAGAAAAAAAATATATCGGATGATCCGTTGGTCTGATGGAGAGTTTAGCACAAAATTCTTATTTTAACAAAAATAGTTATATAAAGACTGTTTACATACAATCTCTCTCTTTCTCTCTCCCTTGGTGGCATAGTGAATAGTTAATGGAAATGTTCAAAAGCCTGAATGACATTACAAGTATTATAATCATGTTACGCTAAACACAAATCAGAACATAAACATTGGATTTAAACTAGAAACTGAATAATTACCTATTCAGGCTATAGTAAATATGGCCACGGGCTTTCTCTTGACTGTATAAAGTTGCAAGTCGTAAGACAAATGCAGTTTTGCAACCACAGGAGCAATTCCAAATCCTGTTAGCCATTCTTGACTGTTATGGGTTTCAGAGCAGATGGAACAAGGTGAATGGGTGTCTGGCCATGGCGTCGGCTAGAGCATTTTTACTCTATAAAAATTAAAACTATCGGGTTTAGGTTATTGATAGTGCTGACAAAATTTGTGTGTGGTTGTAAAATAAACTTATGTCAACTTTCAGCTACATCCGATGCTTTGATAAGGAGCAAAGTCCAAAAAACCGTGTTACAGAGGCCCTGAATCTCATAGTAGATTACCAGCAATTTTTACTTTCATTATGATCATTAGTAATGGTAAAAATCATTGATATTTTTACCAGTGCTAAGAAAAGGTTCAGAGACGTAACATAAAAACTTGCTTTTACTTTAATCTTCTATTATTAATGACACACTTCGCTTTTATTTTCATTAATTTTCATTCACTTTTCCTTTTATTTCACTATAATCCTGTTGAAGACTTCATCATTTGTTTTCTGGCATAAGTAGGAAATAATCAAACGTAATAGTCTATAAAACCAAATGAAATTCTCTGCTTTCATTGTTATTGCAACATTTAGTGCTCGTAAAATTGCCAATACAGTGAACAACATGTACAGTATATTGCTAAACCAAATACTAGCAATGATTCTAAACATTTAAAGATTTAAAGGCCCCTCATGAATGGCAGCAGCAAGGGACAGTGACATTGCCCTATCAAGCAGGACAATGTCCTAGAGACTGATCATATGTAAAGCACCCAAGGCCCCTCTCCACCCAAGCTAGGACCAAGGAGGGCCAAGCAATGGCTGCTGATGACTCAGCAGATGGACCAATAGGCTCCCCACAAATCCTATCCTTAGCTCAAAAGGATGGTGAGGTTGCAGTGACCAAAGAAACTAACTAGTCTGAGCGGAACTTGAATCTAAGTCTGGCTGTCATCAGTTAGGGACGTTACCACATTGGCCACCACAGTAGGGCATTCCTGTTAGATATCTATTAAGTATCTTATATATATATATATATATATATATATATATATATATATATATATATATATATATATATATTTACAGTTATCATCAACTTAAAAACCACCTCTATTCTATTAATACCGGATAAAATAATTCATCTCGATAGATTCTTCCTTTTCCTTACATTGCATTAAGTCGTACATGAGTTCTGAAAGGAAATTTGGCTCCAAATCCCTTCAGAGATTACAAATTATACCTTCATATAGTATTCCCTTTCCTTTCAGACCATATGCAGACCCAGCTACCTTTTTTAGTTTCATATGTAAATTACTTCTTACATATCGTCATTCTTTATATTTACTCCCATATGTATACTCACTTCTATTCTTCCATCATTCCTACTATCATTCATTACTTTCTGGCTCCAACTTACTATTAAAAAGTATTCTCCGCATGCAAAGGTTTCTAAGGGCTTTCACCAGTCCATACAGTTTTTCTTCACTATCACCAATATCCACTGTATCATCAATAACCCTTTGCGATACCACATTCAATTTATACAAGATTTTCTTATTACAAAGCTTAACACCTACATTAACTTTTCTTTAATTTGGAACCACATTCCTTGCATAAAACTATCCTGAAAACATAATACATCTGACAATGACCTATTTTTTAATTGAAATTTGGCTCTTTGTGTGTACATATACCAAAAAACTTTAATTCATAAAAATATCTGATACTAATTCTGAAATACATGTTACACCACACCCAGTCAATATCCTATAAATTGCAATTGACTAGTTTCTATCATAAGCTGTTCAAGGCTAAATGGCAAATTCAGTATTTTCCTCTTACTCTCAAAGTCTTCAACCAAACACTTGTCCACAGAACCTTTTCCTTGTCTCTCCTTATCAATTCATCCACTATCTATTTTACTTTGTCAGTAAATACCATACAGTAACATACATCTGTCGTAGTTAACAATCGATTTCATAATACTATGATTCTAATAGTCATCTCCATCATCTTTCTTCATGAACCAAATAAACAAAACCTCTCATTCCCTCTTCCAGACATTGAGTGGTCAGCAACTCAATAACGCTACCAGACATGCCTTATAGATAGTGATCAGCCATTCGATAACGCTACCAGACATGCCTTAGACATAGTGGTCAGCCATTCAATAATGCTACCAGACATGCCTTAGATATAGTGGTCAGCTATTCAATAACGCTACCAGACATGCCTTATACGGTACAGTGGTCAGCCATTCGATAAGGCTACCAGAAATGCCTTAGACATAGTGGTCAGCCATTCGATAACGCTACCAGACATGCCTTATACGGTGCAGTGGTCAGCCATTCGATAAGGCTACCAGAAATGCCTTAGACATAGTGGTCAGCCATTCGATAACGCTACCAGACATGCCTTATACGGTGCAGTGGTCAGCCATTCGATAAGGCTACCAGAAATGCCTTAGACATAGTGGTCAGCCATTCGATAACGCTACCAGACATGCCTTATACGGTACAGTGGTCAGCCATTCGATAAGGCTACCAGAAATGCCTTAGACATAGTGGTCAGCCATTCGATAACATTACCAGACATGCCTTATACATAGTGGTCAGCCATTCGATAACGCTAACAGACATGCCCTATACATAGGGGTCTGCCAACAGACATGCCTTATACATAGTGGTCAGTCATTCGATAATGCTACCAGACATGCCTTATACATAGTGATCAGCCATTCGATAACACTACCAGTCATGCCTTATAAACATTGGTCAGCCATTCAATAGCTCTACCAGACAAGCCTTATAGATAATGGTCAGCCATTCAATAATGCTACCAGACAAACCTTACAGATAATGGTCCGCCATTCAATAATGCTACCGGACATGCCTTATACATAGTTGTCAGCCATCCAATAACGCTACCAGACAAACCTTACAGATAATGGTCCGCCATTCAATAATGCTACCGGACATGCCTTATACATAGTTGTCAGCCATTCAATAACGCTACCAGACAAACCTTACAGATAATGGTCCGCCATTCAATAATGCTACCGGACATGCCTTATACATAGTTGTCAGCCATTCAATAACGCTACCAGACAAACCTTACAAATAATGGTCCGCCATTCAATAATGCTACCGGACATGCCTTATACATAGTTGTCAGCCATTCAATAACGGTACCAGACAAACCTTACAGATAATGGTCCGCCATTCAATAATGCTACCGGACATGCCTTATACATAGTTATCAGCCATTCAATAACGCTACCAGACAAGTTGTCCCCCATTCAATAACGCTACCAGACATGTCTTATACATAGTGGTCAGCCATTTGATAACGCTACCAGACATACCTTATACATAGTGGTCAGCCATTCGATAATGCTACGAGTCATGCCATATAAATATTGGTCAGACATTCAATAACGCTACCAGACAAGCCTTATAGATAGTGGTCAGCCATTCGATAACACTACCAGACATACCTTATACATAGTGGTCAGCCATTCGATAATGGTACCAGTCATGTCATATAAATATTGGTCAGCCATTCAATAACGCTACCAGACAAGCCTTATAGATAGTGGTCAGCCATTCGATAACGCTACCAGTCAAGCCTTATAAATATTGGTCAGCCATTCAACAACATTACCAGACAAGCCTTATAGATAGCGGTTGGCCATTCGATAACGCTACCAGACATACCTTATACATAGTGGTCAGCCATTCGATAACGGTACCAGTCATGTCATATAAATATTGGTCAGCCATTCAATAACGCTACCAGACAAGCCTTATAGATAGTGGTCAGCCATTCGATAACGCTACCAGTCAAGCCTTATACATAGCGGTCAGCCATTCGATAACGCTACCAGACATGCCTTATACATAGCGGTCAGCCATTCCATAACGCTACCAGACATGCCCTATACAGAGTAGTCAGCCATTCTATAACGCTATCAGTAATTTATACTGAAACTTCGCACTTGTATACAATGTTCTTTCTTTCTTTGATTCATGACATCTCCATGCATAAACATGTTGAACAGTTGTGGAATATAATGCACCCTTACTTTAACCCCACTATCACATTAAACCAATCGCAGTCTTGGATATCAAATATCTAGCTTCAATCATAAAAATTTTAATCACTCAACCTCCCATCATCTATAACACAATTCTTAACTTCGTCGACATTGTCCCCCTATTACTGCTATTATAAGCCTTTTCTGGGTACACGTATGGAACATGCACCCTTTTCCTTTACTTTCAAGCTCCTAATACAATTATTCTATAACAGACAACTGATTCATGACCCTCTTCCTAGTCTAAGTCCACACTTCTCTTCCCCACACTATATTTCTGTCACCTACCAGATTTTCTCTAAAAAATCCTACCAGATAAATTTCCTAGTAAACCCTGTGTATAATATCATATATATATATATATATATATATATATATATATATATATATATATATATATATAGGCAAAATACACGTGTGCACGCACACAAATAAGCAACGAGGAAAATAAAACCTATTTGGCCGATATTAACAAGCTAAATTCTCATTCATGAAACATGGGGAGTTTGCCCTTGACATAGAAATGTGACCCGAAAAGAAAATGAATGAATGTAGGGTGTGACTTTAAAATTTAGTGTCGGAACACTAACCCCATTTATTACAAATCACTTTGCTTAATTTGTTTAAATTTTCATGTTTTATCTTAAAAACGTCATTTTAAGGTATAAAACGGTTATCTGATTTTAGCAATCTCAAAAGGGCACAGGAGAATATGACATATTGTGGATTCACTCAAGTGTTACCAGTGTCAAACAATCAGTTTTTCCAATACCTCATGCATCTCCTTGTCTATAAACTTGCCATCGTGTAGCCAATATTGGTTACAAAATGGAAGTCTCAATTATTCATATTTACACGAGATCATTTTCCGAACATGGGCGAATCGATATATTGACATCGGGTACTTTTGTTTAAATCTGTTAACATGCAAAACTAGAAAAACACTCAGAGTGCAAACCTCCGCCACGGCATGGTATTTCTCGAAACCAGCTTGCCTTTCCCAGTTTTCCAGTATCAATCAAACGGGGGGGGGGGGGGGGAATTTGCATAAGGAAACAAAGTAGTCACAGGTTTAAAAGCAATATGGAAGAAAAGAAGAGGGTTATAATGTGGGTCGAAGAACAAAATGAAGAATATTACACGTACATTCAGACACAGGCGTTCCTGATACACCTCGCTATGATAAGTACACCAAGTCACACCTTTACTGTGCAGCGAGTTCCTGTGTTTAGCCTCGCCTACTACATCTGTTTGGTTACTCGCCGCGAAGTAAGGGTGTGACAGGGTGCATTTACTCAGAGCGAGGTGCACCGGGAGTTCCTGTGTTCAACTGTACATGTATTACGCAAATTTAAGAAAATAGTTTAATGTTCATAACGGATGAGACAAAATAGTGTTATGAAATTACCTACCCCTAAAGGTGATAGTAAAACATCAATCTCATCATTCGACCAAAATCATTAATAAAGTTCTTCGTTAACATAAAAAATATCATTATAATTACAATGAGCCAAATCACTGATCTGAGACTGAATCTTATGTCCATCAAAGGCCTTGTAATTACTGCAGCCGCTTTGATGCGATTCCCAGTAATATCTCTCCGCCACAGCAGAACACCAACAACTACACACTGCAGTTCCCAGATCCAGTCATGCATGTTACTACATACAACTTACACACGCCTTTAAATCGAGTGGCATTGATGTGATGAAGCAATCGGATTTCATTCATTACTTTGACATCCCTTTAATTAGACATTCTCTCTCATTTAGTGCGTGTTGGCGAGAAGTGCGTTGGTATTGTAGAACAATGAATGATTTGAGGAGTGAGTAGCTTATTTAAAACTTACACGTATCGATACACACAAGCATATATATATGCGTGTGTGTGTGGGGGGGGGGATGGGTACGTGTGTATACATACAAATATGCACACACACGCATATAATATATATATATATATATATATATATATATATATATATATATATATATATATATATATAGACAAAGAATAAGAAGTAGCATATGAGGAACAAAAGGACAGATCCAGTGCTCATTATAAAGGTACACTTCATTTGAGTTACGTTACTATGTACCATGTTGTGGTGGCCTATCGGTTATGTCCCTGCCTGGTGATCACCAGACTGGGGTTCGAGTCCCGCTCAAACTCAGTACTATCTTTAGTAGCTGCAACCTTACCATCCTTGTGAGCTAAGGATGGGGGGTTTGGAGGTGCCTGTAGGTCTATCTGATGAGTCCTCCCTGGTCCTAACTTGGATGAAGAGGGGACTTGGACGCTGAATGGTCATCTCTAGGGCATTAACCTGCTTGCTATGGCAATGTCACTGTCCCTTGTCTCTGCCATTCATGAGCGGCCTTTAAAAACCTTATGAAAGAATATCAAACAGACACGCTAGGCTAAAATTATGACACGTTAAACACATAACGTATGTAGGGACTGATGAAGGAATGAAAGATTGTGGTGAGCATGTTTGACGGTTTGATAAAGGTTTTCAACTTCAGGTAAGTTGTAATACGAGATAGAATTCTGATAACCTAATCTGGGTACTTTGAGGAAGAAACGAGGCGAGCCCTTGGTTTAAATGTGAAAGATAAAAAATGGGCACCCATTAACAATAAGTTGTAATAAGATTTAGCTTGAGTATAAAAATGTGGTAGTTCCTTACTACAAAATTCGTGCTCTTGTATGACCGAACTTCCAACAATTTGAAATTAATTATTCATAAACATAATGTTTATCATAAACACTGCATGTATCTCATAGGTGTTATCTTTTAAAACAAATCTATCTAATGAGACCCAAGCGAAAAGTCCAATACAATCATATAAATATCTTTATAACAAATTTATCCAATGAGACCTCCGACGAAAAATCTAATCCAACCATATAATTATCCTCTTTTCTCTTCCACAGAAACGGGAACATGTTTATTGCACGCATGAAACGAAAGTGTATATTTCAAATTTTGATTTTTAGAAACCTGACTCTTAAGTGCAAAAGTTACTGGAACATGAGTTTTTAGATCCAGAAAAATTGTATGCCAATAAATTCCTGCCAGGGGCAGAGGGGTGTGTACGATGAAGCGTTTAATCATAGTGTGCCAGTTGGCAATCCTGACTGAAGTCATATACTGCCATCACTTCGAGAAATTTGAGGCCCCAGCTTCACCCATTGAAAATGTAGCTCAGCTTGTGATGTCCCTTCAGCAGGAGTTGGTGAATGTCCGGCGGGAACTGCGAAATCGAATGGACACTATGAAGTACGAGCTCACTTGTGAAATCCGCAATATCAAGGATGCCTTCACCAAACAAAAGGGAGAGCTAAGTTCCAAGGTAGATGCCTTAAGTCTCGAACTAACAGCTTACAGGAAACGGTTGAAGAGAGGACTGAAGCGCATTGGGATGCAAAACGATGAAATCAAAGGTGAATTGCGTTCTCAAAAAGCTGAAATTTCAGCTGTGAAAACTAACATATATGAGGCCCGGGGGCAAGTCCTTGAAAAAGGAAACATGTTGTTGCGCAAAGTGAACTCCACTAACAATACTTTGGTATGCCATCTGACTGACTTGCGGATCAAGTTATTCAAAATAAACAACAACCTAGAATTCATCTCCAATGAACACAAGGAACTCAGGGAAATCATCACCAGACGATACCACCAGCCCAAGACTTACAATAGCGAAGACTATGGTGAACGGGTTCTACCCGGCTGCACTTACACCCCCTTGGACACGCTGGATTTAGAGAATTTACACTTTAATGGAACATATAATGCTACTTCGACAAGGGGACCTACAAGCCGAACTGGTATAGGGGTTACGGAAAATAATTGGGATAAAAGTGTAACTGACCTCAAGCGTCTCTTCCCCACAATGCCTGAGGACTGCAAAGATGATAAGAAGAAATACCTAGAATATGCACCTATACCACGAGATTGTAAACATGTCTTCGATCTTGGTTTAATGGCGGATGGCGTTTATCGCATCCAGCCTCCAGGCCTTTCCTCTCGGGAAGTGTTTTGTGATCACCATACTGCAGGAGGTGGCTGGACAGTTATGGTAGCCAGGCGCAAAATGACGAGACATATTCTCTTCAATCGCACTTGGCACGACTATGAGGTGGGATTTGGTGATCCTGATAAAGAGTATTGGATAGGTAAGGTCGTTACTATTCTATCATTATTATCATCAGTGTTGAAGATACAAAATGCTACGTAAGGTGCAGCGGAATGTACTTAATGAATATGTTAATTTAAAGTAATTTACTACCACAAAGGGGAAATTTAATGTTGCCTAGAATTATGGTTCTGACAGGAGCACAAGAAAAAAAAGTGATCTTCAAGTGAAGTAATAATTTTGTTTCAGAAAGGTATAAGAAAATATCAAAGCAAAAGTCTATTATGATCTGACTGCGTCCACTATTTCTGGATGAGTTATATATTTACTTCTGGGAGTCCTAATAAACATATGTAGTAAATAAAATGCAAGTATATTTCTATTTTATTAACTAATAATTAGTGACAATGCATCTTCCATTCACAACTAATTGGAAAACCTTCCTAACTGTTACTCCCATCTAATACCCAGCATTTCAAATGGGTCTTAATCATGTTGTTAATTATTGTTTTTCAAATTTCCCTCTGCTTTTGGCGTCTTTTCATTCTGACTGCAAAATTATAAATATGAAACAAATTTCATACTGGTATCCAAGAGGCGACGGTAGTATATTTTGACGATTGCTGGGCGTGTATATCACCATTCAGTGGTCTGATTGTTTACTATACCAACAGGGTTAAAGGCTTTGCATGCGCTGACAGACGGACGGCCACATCAACTGAGAGCGGATATGGAAGACTGGGAAGGAAATACAGCCTGGGCATCCTACTCCTTCTTCTCGTGAGTATTAGCCTCTGGCATCTGTTTTTTTTTTTTTGGGGGGGGGGGATGTATGTCTTAAATGTGTGTATTTACATATATTAATAATTAAATGCACACTTCAAAAATAGTAACACTGGAATAAACAAGAGGAAAAATATGTACACTTATATTATATTTTAGATGTTTTATGTCTGCTTATCTGCATTTATGTATAGATTTCTAGAAAAAAACACAACTTTATCCAAATTGTGATAGAATTTAATCTTACATTTTTTTTTCTGCATTTTTTCATCAATTTTATATCCTTTTCGTGATCTAACAAGCTCGTCAGTGCTCTAAGGAATTTTTTCCTACACATCAGGTCAATACCTTTTGTCTCTTTCAAATAAATGTACCATCGGCAGCTAGTCATGTACAAATATCAGGTGCAAACTGATATTTAAATAAAACTATCAGCAAAACAACCTAAATTTCACTGAATACCCCCAACAAAGGGTAGATTAGATAGATTTGCTAAACTTCGCAATGATTTCTACTGTAAAATTGTCAAAAGAATCACACAGAATGGCTAAATGCTGACAGTTTAAGTAACAGAGAATTTTCCAACTGTGTGAATTATCATGATACTTCTCTCATAATCTATCAACTCTAAAATGTACTTATCATCATACTCTTACTTATGCAGATAAATGCCCCATATAGTAAAAGTTTGCTGCAAGTACAGTAGTATCTTCATTAATTCATCAAAAGTTTTATTTTATTCAAATCACGCAGATAATTCTGTAGACTTAGTTATTATTTACATATTTTGGTAAACCATAAAATAAACTAACTTCTACTATATGACAAAAAGAAAATTTTTACAGGTATTTCCAACAAGAGTTCTTCAGTCATACCATACAAAAAAAAATATTCATAAAAAAAATTCTTAATAAGCTTATTAGGATTTGTTTCATAATTTTAAATGCATGTACATTTTCAGTTTTGATGCCAATCTTCTCATCAGGTAATGTAAACATTGAACTTTTCTAAATGACAAAAAAACTAGAATTACAATTTATCATTTCAACAAATGTAAAACTATAACGGAAACAGATTAGGCTATATGACTTGATTACATTTCTGTTAAAGTCACAGTAGGTACTAGAGTGCATTTTGTAGAAATAAATGTTCATATTATGATAATATTAATTTACAATGACCTCGTATTTGGTGCAGAAATCCCTTGATTGTAGTCTGGAAAATTGTAAGATTGGCCTTGATTTTAACACTGCCACTGACCATGTTGATGATGAGGCCCATGTTTTTAAAAAACTAAAAAAGATGCAAGTAGGTGGGTCTTTTCTTAGTATCATTAATGAAGTTATAAGCAATAGGTTGCAAATTGTAGTAGCTGATGGGTACCATGCTGACTATAGGAATCTGGCGTTCTTCAGGGTAGTGTTCTTGGCCTATTACTTTTCATACTATATATGCATATGTGGTTTGGCATATGAAACAAGCTAGTTATACAGATGCAAATGCTACTCTTTACACATCAATTTCATATCCTAGATATAGACATGCGGTTGCTGAATCCATTAATACAGATCTGGCCAGAATTAGTGCACGGTGCAAACTATGGGGGATGAAGTTGAATCCTAACGATACTTAAAGTATGATCCTCCTTAAAAGTTCAGATCTTTGTACTGACAATATCTTTTTAACTATATATAACTCATTTAAATTTTAGATACAATTCTTGAATGCGAATTCACTTTTAAGAAACACATAAGTCTTTTTTTTTTAAATTACACAAAAACTGACCTATTTAGAAATTCCTTGAAGATTTTTGGTTATCAATGTAGCCTGAGGAAATGTTTTAATTCTTTAATTCTCCCATTTTTCTTTAGTATTGCTCTCCTGACTGGTGTTCAACTGCTGATTCTTGTCTTAATTTATTTGAAGAAAAAACTTGCTCTCTATTAAATCCCTTATCCTTGATCTGGATATAAATCTTTCATACCCTCATTTAGTAGTTTTTTTTTCCCGGCTATCCTTTACATTCACATCTTCCCTAACATCTTCATCTTCCCAGACTGTATTATACCGTCAGTAGTACTACCAGTGCAGTTAATTCTAAAAGGCTTGCCTTCTCCATCATAAGATTCAATACTACACAGAATTCTAGAAGCTTTATTCCACC
>NC_090768.1:36807200-36814700 GCF_036898095.1 Palaemon carinicauda | reverse complement strand
TATATACATATATATTAAAATGTTGAACCACAAATGGTTCTTAATAAAGAATTCACTTGACCTTGGGAATAAATGCCAAAAGTTATATTCTTTATAAGGTCAAATGCTTCTCTCAGTCCAGAAAACGAACCTATGCTTTAGATGAGAAACAGAACAAAAAAGTAAACATTTTAACACACTAGGGTATCAGTCTACTGGCTAGTTTTATGTTGATTTTGAGGCCCAGGCTCGACTGGCTGTCTGGAAGAAGTACTTATCAACCAAAGAATTTCCTTTTTGGTACTGCTCTACAAAGCTGACTGATTTCGATATTAAGAACCATTTGTCTCGAAGAATTCACATGCGTTCGTGACAAAACTATCTTATACATGCAACAATCATGCAGATACTGCATGTATGTATGTATGTATGTATGTATGTATGTATGTATGTATGTATGTATGTATGTATGTATGTATGTGCATATATATATATATATATATATATATATATATATATATATATATATATATATATATATATAAGCAATAAAGTAGGACTGAAAATGAATATGAGTAAACCTACGATAATGTTCAATGAAAAAGCAGGGAAACAACAAATATGGGCTATGGACAAAACTCTAGAAATTGTTAATGAATATACGTATTTAGGGCAGACAGCAGCCATTTCCCAAGGGCAAGAGACCGAAATTAAAAGGATTGCCTTTGATGGAAAGCTTTTGGTGAACAAAATAAAATTGTCAATTTCTCTAAAAAGAAAAGTAATTAATCAGCTGGTCTTACCAGCTTTAACATGCATCAGAAACATGGAGCCTTACCAAAGGCCTAGAACAAAAGCTAGTTACGACTCAAAGAGCTATGGAAAGAATAATGATGGGAGTAACAGAAAAAGAACAACATGGATATGCGAGCAAACTGAAGTAGAGGCTATTTTAACATGTAAGAAAAAGAAATGAACATGAGCAGGACATATAATGAGAATGACAGATAATACATGAAAATTAAGAATAACAGAATGGGTCCCTCTCCAAAAGAAGGCAGGGGAAGGAAGAGAAGACGATAGATTGATGAACTAAGAAAAGACCATAACCAGACGCAAGTGGAAGGGCATGTCTGAAGCCTTTGTTCTGCAGTGTATTAGTAATGGCTGCTGATGATGATACACATGAGTGTGTGTTTGTGTGTATGTATGTATACATATATATATATATATATATATATATATATATATATATATATATATATATATATATATATATATATATATATCGTTTTCTCCAGCAAGGTGTGACTTTGGGGAAAAGTCATCACATGTCACTGCCTCACCCATACCTAACTGCTGTGGAAGAACCCATTTTTTTTCAGTAAAACTGATAATATCAATCTTCGTATTGAATCCGCATAAAAGACTCATCAACAGACGTCAAACCCTGCTACACGTTCTGCCACTCACCTACACCTTTCATGTTTGCTAATTTGCTTGATATTAACGCTTTTACATTCCAATAGACTTCCAATGGACTTCTTTATAGGTCTGGCTTTCCTCTTGTCTACTAACATCCTCGAATTACACTCTTTTCACTAATCCATCTGCGTCCATTATTTCCACATGACCCAACTACCTCAAAATACTCTGATCTATCCTTTCAACTATGCTAAAATTATTACCAGTTCACATAACCATCTTGACATGTCTCTTGGTTTCAATTCTTCGTAAACTAAACAAACAGTTCATCTTAACAGCTTCAACCTTCTTTTCTTTCACAACATCTACACTCCACTCCAATCCCCTAAAGAATAACTTTCATGTATTCACACCTGGGCTTCTCCTGTCATTTCAAGTTTTCGTAATCTATTGCAAAGACTCTGCTACCTTGTTGGACTCGCACTATGATGTGCTTTTATCTCATATTAGTATAATTTATTCCCAAATATTCACATAAGCGACTGATTACGTTTTTCCATCACTTTAAACTTTAATCTTGCTCACAGTGATTCTGAACTTCCTCCTCTTACAAGCCCCTTAAAAACTTTTATCAGTTTTTGCAGTTTCTTTTCACTACTTCTAAATATCAACAATTCAGCACTATTTACTGCTCATTTTGCTCATAGTATCACTGTATTTTTCCTGCCTCCTTGCATCACTCCATTCACTATGATATTAAACAGCCGAGAAGACATAGAAGGTATTGGCTGAAAGAGACAGAGGTTTGAATCTAAAATTCAAGGATTCGGCAAGTACTGGCTGGAGCAGGCTGAAGCTTGAATCTTAAATTCAAAGATTCCACAGGTACTGACTGGAGAAGGCTGAAGCTTGAATCTAAAATGCAAAGATTTGGCAGGTACTGGTTGGAGCAGGCTGAGGCTTGAATCTAAACTTTAATGATTCGGCTAGTGCAGGCTGAAGCGGGCTGAAGATTGAATCTAAAATTAAATGATGCGGCCGGCAAAATTCAATGATTCACCCGGTAAAGGCTGAAACGGGCTGCATCTTGAATGTGAAATTCAATGATTCGGCTGGTACAGGCCACAGCGGGCTGAAGATTGAATCTAAAATTCAATGATTCGGCCGGTACAGGATGGAACGGGCTAAAGCTTCAATCTAAAATTCAATGATTCGGCCGGTACAAGCTGGAACGGGCAGAAGCTTGAATATAAAATTCAATAATTTGTCTGCTACAGGCCAGAGCAGGCTGAAGATTAAATTTAAAATTCAATGATTCGGCCGGTACATGCTGGAACGGGCTGAAGCTTGAATCTAAATTTTAATGATTCGGCAGGTACAGAATGGAACGGGCTGAAGCTTGAATCTAAAATTCAATGATTCGGCCAGTACAAGCTGGAACGGGCTGAAGCTTGAATCTAAATTTTAATGATTCGGCAGGTACAGAATGGAACGGGCTGAAGCTTGAATCTAAAATTCAATGATTCGGCCAGTACAAGCTGGAACGGGCAGAAGCTTGAATCTAACATTCAATAATTCGTCTGGTACAGGCCATAGCAGGCTGAAGATTGAATCTAAAATTCGATGATTCGGCAGGTACAGGCTGGAACGGGCAGAAGCTTGAATCTAAAATTCAATGATTCGGCAGGTACAGGCTGGAACGGGCAGAAGCTTGAATCTAAAATTCAATGATTCGGCAGGTACAGGATGGAACGGGCTGAAGATTGAATCTAAAATTCAATGATTCGGCCGGTACAAGCTGGAACGGGCTGAAGCTTGAATCTAAAATTCAATAATTCGTCTTCTACAGGCCGTAGTGGGCTGAAGATTGAATCTAAAATTCAATGATTCGGCCGGTACAAGCTGGAACGGGCTGAAGCTTAAATCTAAAATTCAATAATTCGTCTAGTACAGGCTTTAGCAGGCTGAAGATTAAATGTAAAATTTAATAATTCAGGCGGTACAGGCTGGAACGGGCTGAAGTTTTAATCTAAAATTCAATGATTCGGCTGGTACAGCCCGGAGCAGGCTGAGGATTGAATCTAAAATTCAATGATTCAGCCGGTAAAGGCTGAAGCTTGAAACTAAAATTCAATGATTTGGCCGGTACAGCCTGAAGCTTGAGACTAAAATTCAATAATTCGGCTAGTACAGACTGGAGCACGCTGAAGCTTTGACATATGATAATAAAACGTTTGCTTTCCATATTTCTATATATTACCAATGGAATTTTTTCAAAGATGTGCAAAATATAAAACTAATTATGTTCAATTCATTTTAATGAGCACACTTAAACCACCCAAATATTACGTTCTCTTATTCTCGCTTACGGCCTCCCCATGTGCAAGAGCCTGTGTCTTGCCATAGGCAAGGCGTTCTAAAACGAATGAACAAACTATCATATATACTTTTTTGGGGAATTATACGAAATGCACACCTAGTATTGCTAACTTTCTGATAATGAACAATAAGGAAAAGCAAAGTGTGGGTTCCAAACGTTTCGCAGGAATACACATAAGCCTAAACTACAAACTTAATTTCTATGGACTTAATTGATCTCAAAGTTTATCATGGTTTTTCTACCTCTGTCGTACCTGGCGGCATCATATCCATTAGCGTTTCTAAAAAGTAGACTCTTCTTTAATAACTTTCCTTCGCTTGATTAATTAACTCTTTTTTCTGTAGCTTTTCGCTCTTCATAATAAAATGCAAATGATTGTAATCTTTCCCATCCCTTTTTGTGATGTCAGTCTTATTCAAACTTGTAGAACGCCGTCACCATGGCTCTGGATTTTTCTTAATGATTCACAAACAAATTTATTATATATATATATATATATATATATATATATATATATATATATATATATGTGTGTGTGTGTGTGTGTGTGTGTGTGTGTGTGTGTGTGTGTGTATAGTGTGTGTGGGCTTGTTTACGAATTAGTAACCAGCAGTGATAGTATTTACGAATACAAGAGAAAAAACAGGTTAATTCCAATGATTCACCATTAAATTTGAAATTTATATATATATATATATATATATATATATATATATATATATATATATATATATATATATATATATATATATATATATATATATATGTGTGTGTGTGTGTGTGTGTGTGTGTGTGTGTGTGTGTGTTTGCGGATTAGTAACCAGCAGTGAATATGCTCCTAACAAATTGTTAAAACAAATCAACAAAGGTATCTCCGAAATAGCATTATGTAACCGTTCTCCTCTAGTAACCTGGATTTCGTCTAGACACCGGTATCCCAGACTCGAAAAAAAGTCTGTTTTAGCCCTAGGATTTCGGGGCGGACAATACATTACGTAACACCGAAAAGAGGAAATAAAAACTCCCAGCCTCTCAAAAGTTACGAGGGGCATTATGTAACGCCAAAGATTATATAACAGCTTTAAACAATCCACTGAAACGGCCTACGGTAATTTATGTATCTATTCTTTTTTCTTCTTTTTTATTCACCAGACGAGGAAATGGGCTTTTGGTCTAGACAGCCTTTGAAACCTATTATTCATGCCAGAGCTGAAATTTACCTTAGGAGGGTTTCGACGGATGAGAACATTTAAACAAACTTCCATTATCATTACTGTCATAAGCATCCCCTTTTGTTCAGTTAGGCTATTTAGTCATAATGCGGCCTCGGGTATCCAGTTTTCAACAAAAATTATCGCAGTGTATGTATGTATGTATGTATGTATGCACACACACACACACACACACACACACATATATATATATATATATATATGTGTGTGTGTGTGTGTGTGTGTGTGTATGTGATAGCATTCACAAAACAATTACTCACAAGCAGGAAATGTTTTCATGCATAAGGGCACTAAACTCAACACTAGCATTAATCAACTGAGAGAGAGAGAGAGAGAGAGAGAGAGAGAGAGAGAGAGAGAGAGAGAGAGAGAGAGAGAGAGAGAGAGAGAGAGAGAGAGAGAGAACTTCTATATGGTTTCAACCTGAAGGTTTGATATTACACCAACGAAGGCCTTCCTATTTTGATGGCACTCATTCTTTGTCTGAGTATTAAACTCTCACCTCTATTACTCTATCTCTCCTCGTACTTTTCTTCCTCCTTACCCCCAGGCTGCAACCCAAAATAGTTAACTTACATCTAGACACACGATTCAACATCAACGCCAATAGAAGGATACTGAAATTTCAGGGAACGTGTTCATGACGTCATCCTTTGTCTTATTACAGGATAGAATGAAAGTTAATCATTATTTTAATTTTGAGAGAGAGAGAGAGAGAGAGAGAGAGAGAGAGAGAGAGAGAGAGAGAGAGAGAGAGAGAGACTACTCACAAACATAGAATTAATATTTTGGAGTACCACAATAAATAAAATATCTGGACTCTCTCTCTCTCTCTCTCTCTCTCTCTCTCTCTCTCTCTCTCTCTCTCTCTCTCTCATCCAATCCATTAATCCAATAGCGGGAGACACGCTGTCACAATAAATGGACCTTCAATAATGGTTTCCAAATTGGAATCATTTCCACTGCAAAATCCCTTAATATATAAAATCAAACGACTTCAGAAAATGTCCTCATAACTAATTTCGTCCAAGAAATGTAATTTCTTCCCTGACTTCACCTGAAAAGCCTCCCCGTATTCATTATTGTTATTACTTCTGAATGCCTCCCAAATTCAAAGAAACTTTACTCTTTAAGACCTGAGAGTGAGAGTAGGGAGAAGGATAAAAGCGGGGGAGAGGGGTGAGGGAGTGGGAGCGTCGCGAGGATAGGGAAGAGGGCGTAGGAAGAGAATAAAAGGATGAAGAGCAGGGGATAGGGAGGAAAAGAGAGCTGGTAGAACGAGATAAAAAGTAATGATTCTCAAGTGGGAAAACAAAAGTAACTATTTTCTTCAGAGTAAAAGTAAAAAAAAAAAAGTTTTTTCGTATTTCCGTTGTGTTTAGTGATCTTTTTTCTATTTCATATTCACTGAATTTGAAAGAGCACATACAGTAAACGACACTATTCTATCTTTAGCTATTTCCTTTTAATCTCATAACTGAATTAACAGCGAAGGTCATTATCCTAATTAAACGTCTCTACTGAAAAGTTTCCTTACATCTTTTCAGACACTTGCCAATACAGTCTATAATTATTAGAACCACTATCAACTACTACTACTATTAATAACAATTATAATAAACTTCAGCGTTACTTCATATCAATGTTATTGATTAAACGAAGAAGCTCCATTATAATCATCCCCTTATACCTAGAACATGGAATCTAGAATTTCGTGGAAGCCACAGGGAGTGGAGGCCTCTTAAGTTTCTAGAAATGAAACTACTAGGGGAGGATGTGATCCAAGGCTTTAGAAGATATATTCTCGTCTTTATTTAAGAGCAACTAACATCTTAAAACATCAATTACCTAAAAATGTCAATGCTGCAATGTCTAAAAACATCATTGGCTTAATAGTTACGAACATCTCATCGCCAGAGAACATTGGTTACAGAAGTTTCAGATGCTTTATTGGTTAACTGTGAACAAATAGTTAGTTTCTTTGGTTGCTGCAACCATACCATCCATGTGAGCTTAGGAGGGGGTTTGGAGGAGCCTATAGGTTTATCTGCCGAGTCATCTGCAGCCATTGCCTGGCCCTCCTTGGTCCTAGCTTGGGTGGAGAGGGGGGCTTTGGGGCTGATCATATACATAGATGGTCAGTTTCTAGGGCATTGTCCTGCTCGATAGGGCAATGTCATTGTCCCTTGCCTCTGCCATTCATGAGGATTTTCAGAAGTAATATCTTTTTTTTTTTTTTGTTCCTAAAGCATTAACAAACATTTTCCATGCTCTATTACCTTCTACATCAGTACTATAGCGGCTTCTGTGTTTTGTTCCCTGATCATTGGTAACATAGAAATCTCAGATGCCTAGTTAGTTGTCCTACAACATCACGAGCGCAGTAAAATGATGCCGTGTTTCAAGTTCTGGGCATTACATCCATCAGTTTAAATGGAATCAGTTCTTTTGAGGGCTCTTATTTGACACTATATAAAAAAAACA
>NC_090768.1:36797200-36799700 GCF_036898095.1 Palaemon carinicauda | reverse complement strand
CTCGGATGCATATCTGATACTTTCACAAATTCTTTAGTAATTACAATTAGATGGAATTTTCAGTCCTCAAACACATCAAACAACATAAGAGCAATTTAGTTACTGATGCTGGTCTAAAGGGAAGAGGCTCATCTGTCATTTATTACCATTATTATTATTACTAGCTAAAATACAACCCTAGACAGAAAAGTGGGATACTATGAGCCCAAGTTCTCCAACCAGAAAATGGCCCAGTGAGGAAACGAATTAAGGAAAAGCATTTCAAGGTGCTCCTTTCCCTTTAGACTAATTTCATTATAATTCAAGTCTTCAACTAAGAGAGTAATAATTTCCCATTCATTGATTATAGAATGACATATTATTACCATATATACATGTATACAAATACTCATATTCTAACAACGTTTTTAACTATATAAATCGCGTTAGAGAAGATAGGAACGACTTAGCCTTTTACGCAGAGATAGAATATTTGCACACAAATTGTTTGCCAAATAATAGCCCAGTTTTTTAGTGCAAAACGAGTCCTTTTGATAATTGGATAGATCAAACAAAACTTTGCAAAATTTGCAACATTATCTTCGGTAGAATTAAAAGAACCCTGACATGAGTCTTTTTATTGTTTATACACTATATGACATATCTGTTTTTGACCTTGTTAAATAGTTTATATAGGACATATCTATTTTGATGCTGTTACTGTTTTTAGAATGATATATTGTTAATTTATTCTCATCATTTATTTATTTCCTTATTTCCTTTCCTCACCGGCCTATTTTTCCCTGTTGGATCCCTTGGGCTTATAGCATCTTGCTTTTCCAACTAGGGTTGTAGCTTGGCTAGTAATAATAATAATAATAATAATAATAATAATAATAATAATAATAATAATAATAATAATAATATGGTAATGATGATTAAATTCCATAATTGAAAAGCGTAATTAAAACTACGCATAGGGTAAAAATACGAAATTTACCGTTATAATGAGAAGAAGGACGTAAAGAACACATTTAGCCATCAAAAATGCAGAGACTGAAGTTTCAAAGACAAGGTATTAAATTAGCATTTGCAAAAACTCCCACAAGGGGAGACAAAGGAAACTCATAATAGAAATCCATTCCCATTACATTGTTTTTATCTGCGGTGAAATTACTGACAAATAATTATAAATAATATTTCCTTTTCCTTTATTGTTCTTAATTGTTATCATGACAGAAGTCAAGAACATTAGAATATCATAAACAAGAGTGACTGATTTTGTGTATAAATGGTTCTGAGACAAGGGAGTAATATATATTTATATATATATATATATATATATATATATATATATATATATATATATATATATATATATATACTGTACAAATATATATATATATATATATATATATATATATATATATATATATATATATATATATATATATATATACTGTACAAATATATATATATATATATATATATATATATATATATATACTGTACAAATATATATATATATATATATATATATATATATATATATATATATATATATATATATATGTATATATATACATATATATACATACATATATATATATATATATATATATATATATATATATATATATATATATATATATATATATATCTGCCTAATATCTCCATATAAAGTGCGATGTGAAAAGGCCAAGAGATGCAGGTGAAAAGTTGTGGGAGATGAAAATGACCCCTGAATGGAGTGTAAAATGGAGATAGTGACGAGAAACGGCAGAAACTATTGAAAGAGGGAGTAAATGAGAGGAAGTATACATAATTGAGAGTAAATGCAAAATAGGAAGAGAGTAAATGAGATGAAAAATACATATTTGAGAGTAAATGCAAAATAAGAAGAGAGTAAATGAGAGGAAAAATACATATTTGAGAGTAAATGCAAAATAGGAAGAGAGTAAATGAGAAGAAAAATACATATTTGAGAGTAAATGGAAACTAGGAAGACTGAGCAAAGATTTCTTACATTGTATGATGAAGAATGGAGATCCTCAATCATACAGGGTGTATGTTAGAAAACATGAAAATGATGGGAAGATAAAATGAAATGCAACAAAGGTAATAGGGTTTGTACAAAAGATTGTGAAGACCTAATTTGAAATGTATGAAGAAATTGCTAAATCTACTCTCCTCCACGGAGATAAAAATGAAAGTGAATGAAAGAAGGTTTAAACGGTTGAGGTAAATTGTTTGCATAGCATAAATAGCATATGAAGTGTAGAAGGGCGCAAAATGTTGATGCACAGAAGTGGAAAAAAGTTAGGGTAGGGAAATGAATGAATCATTGTTTTGATATGATTTGGATTGTGAAATTTGGCAATATGACCAGGAATTGAGGCCTAAAAGGGTATTCAGAATCCAAGTGCATTAAAAGGGCATTCAGAATCCAAGTTCATTAAAAGGGCATTCAGAATCCAAGTGCATTAAAAGGGCATTCAAAATCCAAGTGCAACTGGGGGGA
>NC_090768.1:36764700-36792200 GCF_036898095.1 Palaemon carinicauda | reverse complement strand
TGACGCAGTCCCGGTAGGCCCTGCTTCTTCCTCCGGTGTCTTAGATGACCGCGGAGGTAGCAGCAGTAGGGGATTCAGCATTATGAAGCTTCATCTGTGGTGGATAATGTGGGAGGTTGGGCTGTGGCGCCCTAGCAGTACCAGCTGAACTCGGCTGAGTCCCTGGTTAGGCTGGAGGAACGTAGAGAGTAGAAGTCCTCTTTTTTTGTTTGTTTCATTGTTGATGTCGGCTACCCCCCAAAATTGGGGGAAGTGCCTTTGGTATATGTATGTATATACTGTATATAATATATGTGTGTATATATATATAAATATATATATATATATATATATATATATATATATATATATATATATATATATATATATATATATATATATATATATATATATATATATATATATATAACATATATTTATATATAATAACATATATTTATTTAGGCCTATATATACATATATCTATATATATACATATATTTATATATATATATGTATATATATATATATATATATATATATATATATATAATTATACAAAATATGTGCACAAAAAAATATACATACGTAATTATTTGTAAGCGTGATATATATATATATATATATATATATATATATATATATATATATATATATATATATACGGGTACATAATATGTTGAATAGAAATAAATTCCTATCTCACATTGGGATCGAACCATGATATATTCAAATGATAGGCAAAAACACTATCAATCATTCTAACTGAGATCCAAAAAGAAGTCGGACACTAAGTACCAACTGTATTTCAGGATTTACCAGATGAGACCATTGTCTCACATTACGAGTTTTATCAACTTCTCGAACCAATTCCCATTATATGCTAATGTACTTGTGGCATCAACTATTTCAGGGCATCACTTTTCTAGTTTTCAGTATCTTTTCTTGTGTTCAAGGATAGAATTTTGAAGAAAAAAGACAGAAATTATTACTCCACTGCTCCATTTATTCTACACTTGCTCACAGCTGTTTCAGCCAATTAATATTGGCTTTCATCAGGGCATATTTACAAAGAAATCATTACAAACGAAAATTAAATATGAAAACAATTTTCGATGGTATAAATTTAATAAAATGTTTTCTTTGTAAATATGGCCTGACGAAAACCATTAGTTATTTGCTGAAACAGCCGTCGGCAAGGGTAGAATAAATGGAGCAGCAAAATAATAAATTTCTTCTTTCCCTTCAACGTTCTATGCCTGAAGAAAAGAAAAGATAGAGAAAACCAGAAAAGTTTTAGCATTTAATGAAAATTGCCTAGGAGAAAGGCTACGCCCAAAGACTGTATATATATACCATATATATACATAAATTTATATCTATTTATGTATATAGCTGTATACTGTATACATACATGTATATAAATAGAGAGAGAGAGAGAGAGAGAGAGAGAGAGAGAGAGAGAGAGAGAGAGAGAGAGAGAGAGAGAGAGAGAGAGAGAGAGAGAGATAGAGAGAGAATTGTTTCCAGCACTACACTGAAGCCCTGCTGTCGTATGGCTTCTCAGTTCTCCGCCAAGATTATGAGAAGTCGATGGGTAGTAATCTGATAGAGTGAAGTCGTTAAGGGGCCCATGAAAGTATTTGGTTGTAGGTTCAAGGACATAACACCCATGTTAAACCCCTTTCCAACATCTTTGATGATTCCCAATTGATGTAGGTATCTCGCAATAAAATAAAAAATACCGTCTTTCGGCAAAATGTCAAAACACATATGCTGAAGGTATTCACCTCTTCCCTACCTTGAAGTTGGGCTTTTTCAAAGATCTTGGGAGCTGGGCTTTTTCAAAGATCTTAGAGCATGTAATGCCCTTCTTACAATTTCAAATGCTGAGGCCCTTCTTTTCAAACTTCAAACAAATAGGTGTAAGTGGGTCTTTCCTTAGTAGCATCATTGAAATTTTAAATAACAGATTGTAAAAAAATAAATGTTGATAGGTACCATAGCGACAACGGGAAATAAAAATATTGTGTTTCTCAAGGTAGCATTTCTGGTCCATTATTTTCTATAACATATATGCGTAATATGTGGTTTAGCTGGGAAAACAAGCTTGCTGTATATAGAAATGATGCTACTCTCTTTGCATCAATTCAAACTCTGGAATATATATCTGTGGTTGCCGAATCCAATCATACAGGTGTAGCTAAAATTAGTGCATGATGAAAATTACAGGGCATGAAGTTGAGCCATGAAAAAACTCGAAGCAGGATTGTAGGCTACTCAACATTCAGATCTTTGCATTGACAGTCTGATTAAATATACACAGTTCATTTAAAATTCTAAGGAATGATTCTTGGTTGCAAATTTACCTTTGAAAACACATTCGATCAGTTTCTTCCTCAATTGCACAAAAATGGTATATTGAGAACGTCTTTTGATGACTTTCGATGATCCATCTATCCTGATGAAATGTTATAATTATTTCATACATCACTGTTTTGAGTATATTTCTCCTATCTGGTCTTTAGCTGCTGACTCTTATCTTAACTTGTGGGACAAAAACCTGCAGCCTAAATTCCTTATCCCTGGTCTGGCAATTAATCTCAGGCACAGCTGTTCATTTAGATCATTGTGATTGTTACAAATGATTTTTTATCATTCTGACCATCCTTTGCATTCAGATTATCCCAAATTGTATCATCACGTATGCAGTGCTAGGTATACAATTAATCCTAACAACGTTCCCTTATCCATTACATTCTTTAAAGCTAAACTACATTCTTGAAGTTTTATGCCAGCTGAGACCAGATTGCCGAATGATCTTCCTAAACTAGCAGTTGAATCGGTGGAACTTAAGTTGTTCAAACTGGTTGCAAATGCTTTTCTGTTAACAGGTTTACTTAAGTCTATTTCATATTTTAATGTTGCTACTGATCTTGAAATATTCTATTGCCTCTGCCAGCGAAGTTGGGAGGAAGTTATGTCTTTGCCCCTGTTTGTCTGTGTGTCCGTATGTCTGTTTGTTTGTTTGTGAATAACTTCCTGACCACAATTTTACTCATAGAGTAGTGAAATTTTCAGGGATTAATTGTTGAGACGTAGACGTGATTACATTTTCAAAGTCCTATGTTAAAGGTTAAGTTCAAGGTAGAGCAAAAGGTCGACCGAATTAACCCTAAGGCAAGCTGGTTTTGAGAATATGCTACCGTGGCAGTTCTGCACTCTCAGAGTGCTTTTCTGGGTCTTATATAGTTTATTTGTTATTTCTCTATTTCTTTTTCACACTGGGCTGCTTACTCTGCTGAAACCCTTTGACTCCAACTAGGGTTGTAGTTTGGTAGCTAAAAATAACAATGATAACATTCCACCTATCGTAGGGGATCTAAGCATAGGGTTCCGGAGCTGAACGGAATCATGAACTTAAAGAGTGGTACCCTCAGTTTCCTTTACAGGCAACCTGCAAGAATCAGTCATGAAAAAGGTAAGAGTAGTACTTAGCAGATTAACTGATGAATAAACAAGAACAGTGAATTGCCAAAAGACAAGG
This sequence comes from Palaemon carinicauda, assembly GCF_036898095.1. NCBI lineage: Eukaryota > Metazoa > Arthropoda > Malacostraca > Decapoda > Palaemonidae > Palaemon > Palaemon carinicauda. The sequence continues at coordinate 36,788,674 of NC_090768.1, read as the reverse complement.
ACGACTTTACAAATGTTAGAACCCGTGTACATATAAAGTGCCCAATTCAATACCAATTTTGCAATGTTCTAAAAGTACCACTAATTTAATACATCAGATATTGTGAGTTGGTGAGCAGCTAATAATGTGAGAATGACAATCAACAAGTATTGGCAGAAGGGCTCGTATCTATGAATTGTGAACGAGAGCTTGCTATTTTGTACAGTTAAACTAAATACTGAACAGTGCCGTAGATATCTGAAGGAACATCAACAGATACAATCACCTCGCATTCATTTGGGATCGGCAATACCTAAGTTTGGAATCATCTATGGCTTTGTATGCCCTCAAACAGGATTGCACAGCCCTTATTACCATAAAAGGTTAACAGTGACCCATCAGACAGGTCCGTGCAACCAAAAATCCTCATCTGATGTGTCAAACATTTGGCAAGGTCTACAGTTCAGGACGGCAGGAGCAGCAGCACCTCACCTGATAAGTCATTATACTACCATCATTTGAAGAACATTTAATATCGTCATCTGTTGCGATGGACTACCTTAAGTACATAAATTATTTGACGTTGAGACTCGTTGAGGAGTCCATGAAACAACCTTGGAGTTTTGAAAATAGGGGGTTTGTTCCCGATGAAGCCAGATTACAAAAAAAAATATCAACAATGTACTAAAAGCGGGACTGGAATCAGAAAGTTTTGAGATTGGATAAAGAAATGGAAACCGTTTCAAAGTCTTATATTTCTTGCTTCTTTGTTTTATAGATTTTAGGTCCTTTAGTAACGAGGTGCTACTGGGAGAAAACTCTACAGTTGCACTCTGAAGTATAATTTGAAATGTGTAAGAGGATGATGGAAATTAGAAAGTGGCTAGGGCTAAAGAGATGCTGCAAAGATCCTTTAGCAAAACCTCTATTGCACTGCTTTAGGGTGTACTGACGGTCCTAATACCTTATGTGGTTAGATATCCTTGAGGAGCTCAGGGCACTGGGTCTGGAGTTCGTGAGAGGAGATTTTACGTCTTCTTCAAAAGGTTTACACGACTTTCAAACTATTGAAACCTACCATATCCTTCCTGAAAATACTGTGTAAAATTTCTCTAAGTATTGCTTTAATAATCTTTCAAAATATGGTTATTTAAAAAAAAAATCCATAAAAGCAATTATATAAACTTTCTCAATTACGTATAAATTAGCATTTAGATTCTTGAAATGTCCCAGACCTGTATTTCCAAACATAAATGACATTACTATTGAGTTTTCCAAGAAATGTAGCATATAGATTGATTATGGCAGATATTTTCTATATCTATAAAAAAAAAAATGGTAATTGACTCTACAATACCCGAGAAATTCTTAAAGTAAGAATTTCCTTGACTGCCCGGAAAACGTCCAAGTATCATTTCCAAGACACCAGGGAGCACTTGAAAAAAAAAAGTGTTTCTGCCTATTGAAAACACATTATATTTTCATGACGGAAGGAAAACTGTATATACCATCAATGCTAATGTACTAACTCATTTCTTTTTCCCTTTTGATCTCATCCGTTGACTTGGCATCGGAGCGTACGCATCCCTTGTATTAAGGATCTTTCTACACGAGTTTATAGGACTTTCCAGGACGTTGGAGGATACACTTTTCCAAAAATTTACTCTCTTCTAAGCCAAAGATTATCATATGAAATGAGCAAGCGGTGAAATGGACCCAAACAACTGAAAACCCAAAGCGCGCGAATGGAAATGCCTACGGTGTGCCACGAAACTTTAGCTGACTTTCAGAACTATTGCAACTGTGTTATCTTATTCTGCAAATGCTGTAACTTATTGTCCCATTAATAAATGTTACTTCAATGGTCTTTCAAACTGCGGTTCCTTTGTCAAAATAATAATTATATATATAGGCAGGCATATTCAACTTCAGCAGTTACAAGTGATATTTGAATTATTGAGTTGCCCCAAAGAAAAGCACTCGTGGCCTTCATTTTCCATAATATATAGTTTTGATTATAATCTAAAATAATATAATGAATGGATTGATTCAGGCTTATAATTTCTATTCAAAAGGATGACAATTTCTCCATCACCCAAAAATATTCTTATATAAGAATTTCCATAAATCCAGGAACCCCTCCACAATTTTAATTTCGAAGTCCCCGGGACACCATAAAAACAAAAAATTTCATCTCTTGGGAACAACAAAACCCTATCTATATTCGTCTGAAAAAAGAACCACTTCCAAGCATCAATGCTTATGTCCTAACCCATTTCTTTTCCCTTTGGATCTCATCCGTTGACTCAGCATCAGAGGGTACGTATCTTTTGTAATGGAGGATTTTTCAACAAGGTTGAGGAGATGAGATACATAGGCAAAGGTCTGATCCTTTGAAGATCAGTAACATATGAGATATTGAGATGGAATCCTTTTATAGCCTTTTCCTCAAAACTCCCTCCAAAGGGTAATTGAAAACAGTCTAAATAATACGTACAAAAACTGATAATTGGAAAAAAATCCAATAGAGTAATTAAGCAAGTATATAGAATATACCTAGGACAAACTATATTACCTAGAAGGAATGCATTTGACAGAATATAAAAAAAGACAGCAATCAAAACTCTCCAAATATATCCAAAAAAAATTCATACACAAAGCAATAAACTACAATGAAAGAAACAGCATTAAGAAAAAATAAAATGTTACCTGAAAATAATATTACTCATAATCTAGGTACAGGAACAGGGGACACAGTCCCTTGGAAATTTTGCCGACAGAGGTTTTAAATTATATAACTGTAGCGATTCATAATCTCTTTATGATAGTAATAATCAAGATACGTGTAATCAATATCATATATTGTATTATGATTCCCGGTTTTATGTCTGAATCACTGGCTTAGCTTAACAACCAGGAACAAAAACACGAACACTTGATCTCTAGGAATTGATATTTTCCCTTTTCTCAAAATAAATGTGGCCTTTCATAATTATTGTGATTCCCATTTATCTTCATAAAACGTCTTATGATATGGATCACAAAGAACTCATATGTGTTACAGTAAATACTCAATAAATGAAAAGGAAATTTGAGATAAAAAACAAGTCTGATAATGACTTTCAGAAATAAGTACATGTAATCTAATGAGAAAAAAAGAGTCCCACAAGAAATTGCAATTTATAAATCACTCAAATGAAGAGGAATCAGGTCATAATTGTTCAAAATATTTCTATCAATAAACATACCTAGAAAACAACTGATATTGGAGTTCCAATAGTTACTGAGATCATGCCAACATACGATCTCATAGTAGTATACCTTTGCTTAATAGCATATCCCCAGCAATAATGGCTGATAGCGCTATCTGATTTCATTTTGCTTCAAAAGTCCATCAGCACCACAATATGTGTTTGGTAGTTTCATCATTGTTATAAAATAGCGGTTATTATACCTGGCATAATTCTAGTAATCACAGCTGAAGAATAGAGGACACACTCATTGTAGACATACAATAAACCATTTCCCTTGGTTGCTCTTTGTCCATGTAGCCAAAACAAATTCTGACAGGTCTTACTCAATTCACCTTAAAGATTTCTTGCCTTGAAATATGTGCTAAATGATAGCACCTTCTGAAAGCCTTGGTTTTCAGAGGCTTCCATCCGCTTCTCTTTAAATGGAATCATGGTGTGGTATATGAGTGCTTCTTATAGTTTAGTCGAGCTCTTCATCATATCCTGACCTCAGTGAGTGCAATTAAATACAATCCAGTGAATTCAAGACAAGTTTGTGTAGCTGGAAAGACCGGCTATGATGCTTTCATGTCTTCATTTTATTGGTGGACCTACCGGCGAATATGCCTGCTAAGAACGGTTTAATCGAATCCACTGCTTTTCAGGATTATCCTAACTGTTTCCCTACATGTAGCAGAGATGAAATGATAGACATTCTTTGTAATTACAATATTAATCAATTTCTCAGGGTGTTACCAGATAATTTTTTGGCCTTTTCTTGTCAACAGCTAAATCCAAAATCATGGCTGGCCATTTTCTTGTGATGCTTATTAAAAAAGTAAAGTACCATTGTTAATGATTGGAGTTTACACTGAAGACGTACTCAGACGTAACCTTTTCAATCATGCCTAAAACCAACCCAGTCCATAATGGGATCATCTGGGCTTCAGCCTTTGCAGTTACTACATCTTGGGTATAAATCCATATGTTAGAAAATAAGGCTTTGGCTCTCCTAGACATCTCACAAAACTATGTAAAGTTCATTTGGCTTTTGTATGATTAAATGCTTCTTTTTTCTTGACAGTCGCTATCTACTGACACCTCTTGAATTATCAGTTCATGGGCAGTAGGATTTGTTCCAAAGTTAAATGTCATTTGCTATTATATTTTCCATTGCCGTTTCAAGCTCATGAAGTCTTGCTTAGGATACACAGTGATAAAAAGGCTGGATTAGGGATACCATATTTGCTTTACCTATTATATGTCCCATGGTAATGATGAGCAGGACACACTTGGGTATCCTCCACTGCCCTCTTGATGCATTATGATAATTGTTTCACTAATCTTTCTGTCCTTGAAGAAAGAATCTTATTGATGTTTTCCTGAGGCACCATGATAAAAACAAAGGTTTTAAGACTTCGGGTGGACTGATTATAACCGATAGCAGGAAATTTTCTGGAGCCCATATGTGCTTCTTCAATATAATATGTCTGCTTAGTATAAGGGCAGCTTCTTTCAGTTGCTTTAATTCTAATGTAGCCATTTCGAATGTAGATGCTACTGCTTCTCCTCTAGGTATATAAGACGAGTACACCCCAGTAGTTTGTCCTCCAATCTGTGACAAATATTCTCAACTAACTCAGCTTTTATTTCCCAAGTTTTGTAAGAGCCATTGTTAGCCAAAAAATATTAGTACATAATTTTTCTTTGAGCCTTGTCATTCTTTCAATTTTCAATCCCTTGAGAACACTTTCTTGAGCATTTGAATAAAATAAACAGAATTCCTCCATGGACTTAATCTACCTGGCAGTAGTATCCTTTCCTCTTATACTATCTTTGTGCATTAATATTTTTCTCAACGTTTTGTAGGAGTGAGATTTTCTTCTGCATCATTTTTATCACAGCTATCTGTGTCCCACGTTTTGATCCACGGTAATTAGCATCTTTTTCTGCAGTACATACATTAGTATCAGGTTACAGAATGACATTTGCTGCATAGATGGAAAACCCTGACCATATAAGAAAATATATGGAACCAATGGGAACCAAATCTTAATGAAAGCATTTAATGACATCCATATATTACCCAGATATATAAATGATTTTACACAATAGACCAATTTAATAGTTATCCAATAAATATATATTTCAAGTCTAAATAGTGGGGACACTCACTTAACCAACACATGGTGAAGAGACAAGGGAATGGAGGAGTTTCTGAAGACTGACAAGAAGTCCATCCATCAAAATTCCTTTGGTCAAATGAGGGTGCTCAATCTCCAGACAATAAAGGACGGTTTTCTCTTTCTTTAAAATATTACTGTACACTAATGGGAAGAGCTGATCTGGTAATTTCTAAACCAGATTCTCCCATGAACTCACCAAGTCTCAAGACTTTCATCCTGATATTTGGGAATCCTATATGCTATAGAGAGCAAAGCATCTTTCTTTCCCCAGCACTTGACGCCCACTGTTTGTTAGGTTACCTGGCCATTCATCACCTCTCACACATGCCTGGGCAGGTAAAAGGCCAAAGTTAGTACTTATTCCACAACTATTAACTAAAAAATTAATTTCTAAGCCTCTATGACAAGTGGGCGCTTGGTATTAAAGCCCCTCGGAGGTTGCTATCTACTCGGGGATTCAATAAAATTAATAGAATCTTATTATATGAGTTACAACTTTTATAACTATTACCTAATATATTTTTGAAGTAGAATTGATACTATGCATCATATAAAGCTACTGCACTCAATATCTGTGAAAACCCACCGAGCCAACATAAGCATCAAAAGGCAAAGAACACTTCTCTGTCAAAGCATGTTCTAAAAATTAAAAAACAGTAATTTATGGTACCTAATTCCTAATGAATAAATTGGATATCTAAAAGCCAATATACAACGTTTTGTTCATGTTTATTTAAAATTGCTTTTACTCTTCAAGATAAAGCTAATTGTATTTAGGGATGGTCTTTTCCATCACTTCAAGGGCTGCTAAGGAGACAGAGATTCTCTGGACGTTAAAGCAACTACAAGCCATCATACTCTGGAGGTAGAGGATCAGAGAAATTCACAAGTACCCACCAACACTCTCTCAACAGAGGATCAAAATGTTCCAGTAAAAATTCAGGTTCTTGTATTACGACTAGCATTTAGGGAGTTATACTTTATGTAAACAGATAGATGAGAATAACTTGCAACCCTATATCAATTTTGGTGGGCTACATTTTGTAGTCTAAGTAGCTGTTTGCATTTAGCACCCCATGATATATGAAACAGAACTCTCAGCAGGGACTGCTGCTAAACACATTTTACCTTAATATGAGCTAGATGAAAATCCCTAATTCCTTAATAATTATGAAGCACTGTCACATGGTAACTGAAGCACTGTTACATGGTGACTGAAGCAGGTCACTTGGTGACTGAAGCAAGTCACATGGTTACTGAATATAAAAGGTACTCTCAAACTTGAAAGTACACACACCTGTAGATCTGTTATTTCACTGACAGAGGCCACAATCCTGAGGAATGGTCAACAAGAACAATAACCAACCTAGATTTTCCCTCAAAAGCTCAAGTCACATGATTGCCCTTATGAATTATGCAGTAAACTAAATTCCAAAGATAAATGAACACAGGATAAAAGGATAAAAAGGGTTGCACAACCAGGAGGATTGTAGCAAATGTGAGATATGAAGGGCTACAGGATATGAACGGAATGAGTGAAGGAATCAAATGGAACAGAAGGGATATGAAAATATGGGGCAATTCTCAACTATCTACATAGCCCATAGTATCCTGACAGGAATCCAGCACACAATAACCAAGGAAGTCCAAATTTATAATCCATTTCATCTAAAGCTGTCACGTTAATAAATACTAGTTTGCAACACCTCTAAGCCAAGACAAATTGTACTATGACCAACAGAGCTAAAAATGAAGATGACCTCTCAGTATGCTATTAAAATACCAGATATGCAGCAGAAGCCTGGTGACAATTCTTACTACAGTTGTACCATTGTTCTCACTGGGAAGGCCTGCAATGAATAGTAGTGTCTATTGACAATAGTTCCATGATGGTTTGTTACAAAAAATGAAAGCTACAAGTATAAGGCATATAAGGTTTACATAAAACTCTTAGATTTAGTTGTTGAACAAGAAATTCCATATTTTCTGCTTTCTAGTAAAGATGGTACCCTGGAACCAACTCAAGTGCAGTATTAGTAGAGAGAGAATTATCTACTAGAGATCAATTTTCCTTATACATTCACCCATTTCATCCCACTTGGGGCCGTTTTAGTTAATTCTACAATCCCTATCAGATTGCTTGAGCAAGCTTAATAGTAAAGAATCAACACTGGCTCATAAAGAAAGGGACAGATCTGTAATATGTTCCGGGGAGAAAGGATCATAGGCACACTCGTTTTACACTATCTACTGTCTCTGCTCACCCAGGAATAACACTTATTACTAATGACGTACAGACTAGGATCTTCCCAGGTAATACAGATATACAGTAGGCCATAGCATCACTGTCAATCTGAGACACAATCTCCCAGATTCTCATGTAAAAAAGTTACCAGAAACATAAGAAACATGAGTGAGTCCTGCTGCTCACAGCTCAAGAAACCATGATGGAGATCACCAGTGGACCTCCCTGTTCCTAAAGTAAATTATCACAAAAATTTTGGCTAGTTTCATGGTAATCATAACATATATGTTTATAAATTTTACATCCTCAAGGTAAACACCTCCTATGAAGTTACTCATTTATGCAACTCAAGTGAGGTTCTGCATCACTGGATTCAGATCATTCAAGTGAGAGGGCAGTATCTTGGTATAAATTTTTCTTACACTTTTGCCCATTTTATTACTCAAGACGGCTTTAGTCAATTCTGTAATTCCTACAATAACACTTGAGAAAGCTCATTGGTACAGGGTCAATACTGAATGGTTAAGAACGGGACAAATCTGTGGTGTGTTCCTCGTAGCTAGAATCTTAGTGGCACTCATTACACACTATCCAATATCTTTGCTCACCCTCGAGTAACATATTTTTCATTGATGGCCTACAGGCCACCACATCCCTAGAGACATACAGTAGTCCTCAACATCATTGTTAATCAGAACAACCTCAAAAGATCCTCATGTAACCAAATTAGAAGAAACATAAGAAACTTGTGGGATTCCTGCTAATCACAGACCAAAAACCAATGATGGGGACCACCAACAGACTACTTAATGGCTTTCAGTGTGATAGGACCCCTGTTGCTAATGATATTGTTACAAAAAATCTTAGCAATTTTCTGACAAACCTAATACATATATGCTTAACCAATTTATTGTTAAGATAAGCACTTCCATTAAAGTACTATACTCAAGCCACTCATCAATTAAGGCACTGCATCACTGTATTTAGATGGCAAGAACTTTAAAGGTTAAGCAGCCCAGGTGGTGATTTATACTAGTTCCATTATGGACAGCGGCCTTAAGATGCCTGTTGATGTTACTAAAAGATCTTACTTCTAGTGCTTCAAGGTTCCAGAATAATGTCTAAATACACAGATTCTTAGCACAGTACGTGGCATTTCCAACTGTCATTCTCAAAAGCCTTTCTAATTTCTGTATCATTGAACCCATAAAACTAATCCAACTCTTCATTGTTGACAAACTACTCATCTTGAATACTTTCATATACTAACTTTTGGTGCAGTCTTCCATTACCTTCACATTAGAGTTTTCCCAAATATTATTATTTCCATCACTAGTGGCTAAGCTATAACCCTAGTTAGAAAAGCAGGATGCTATAAGCCCAAGGGCTCCAATAAAGAAAAATAGTTCAGTGAGGAAAGGAAATAAGGAAACCAAGAATAGTGTGCTTGAGTGTACCCTCAAGCAAGAGAATAGGAACATCTAATGTATATCAGCAACACAAGTGTTTCACCGTTTGTCTATGACATTTTGCTAAAGTTCAACTTCCTAAACGAGAATCCAAGGGATTTTGCTACATAGTTCTTGCCTCCAACTTCCACAGTGAAAACTTGATCGGTCAAATGATTTATACTTACATCACCATACTTAATTTCCCTGTCAAAATGCTGTTGAATTATGCTACCCTTTACTGGAACAGTAAGGTCTAGTATATATAACTACCTGTATGGTGGCATTTTAATAAAATGCAATATCTAGCTGAAAGGATGTTCGAATTATAAGAACAAAAACCATAGATGGTGAGTGCTATCCGGACTGGCATACTTTAGCACCCAATCATTTGCTTTGAAGAGTTCACTTTCTTATAAAGTTTCTCTTTTTGTGGCATCTCTTCTTTAATAAAAATCAACAAATCCCTAATTTTAACTTAGGATCAAGGAGACTGGCCAAGTTTGAACAGCTTAAAAGGATTGGAGTTTGCTGAACAAGCAGAATAGTATTTTGTTGTCTTGATGTCTATCTACCTTTCTGCGAAAACACTGAACAATCATTCAGAATGTGTATTAAGGATGGGATTAGAAAAGTAACATGGACTAATCCAAGTAAAATATAAGTTTTCCAACACCACCTTCCCACCTTTTTAGATGAATAAAATACTGATGGCAGTCTAAAGTAGCCAATGACATCATTTACAGTTCCTCAGTAGATGATGAATGCAGCTACTGAAGGAGAGGCCCACTCCAGAATTCTTCCACTCACCAGAGAGGGAATCCAACATGCATTGCCCCTTTGTGCAGTACTTTGGCTATGAGCTACCAGTCCAAACATGGACCTGCCCACACAACACTACCCCCTTACCTAAGGACCTTGGTAACTGATAATGATTTGATGAGGATGAAGAACTATGTGCTTGCCCTACAAAATCATTAGCATTATTTTGCATTAGCGTGAGATGAAGGCTTGGCCAATGACCTAAACTCACAACTTGGACAGCTCTTCCAATATCAGATAGCAAATGAAACCACAACAACCTAACAGATGGCTCCACTGCAGTTTAGTGCTGAGGAGTCAGAAAAAGTAAGTATTCTGACTCTCGCTTCAATGTCTGTCCCCAATTCATGCTTCATCTTCAGAGGCTCATGTAGCTTTCCTCTGAAGAGACTAACCTTGACAGTAGGACCACCCAATTCGTTAAGAACATTAGTCAAGATTTGTCATGGTGTGGCACTTGGAGCCGGCAAGTGAGAGTTGAGGTGCCAATGGTGAACAGTGTTCTTGGGCCATTCTGTAAGGCTCCTGACATTCCGAACGCCCCCTATCTTCAAATTACCTTGAGTTGGGAGTACACAGGGTTAAGTTCAATAGAAACTTTTATAAGTTACTTAGAAAAGAAGCAAATACAAGGTTTCCAACTTGAATTGGTTTTTACAACAGCATTAAAACTTAGTCAATATCCCTGGACAGCATGATAACAGTAACTCATTAGCCGCATCTCCTAACCATCTATCTATTATCATTACGTTATTGTGCCACCTGCCAGAGAATTTCTCTGAACTGTGATGATGATGCGTTCAAGATGTAATGTCCAAGTAAATATTTCATTCAACTGTTTCTAGGACAATGGTATATCGTGGGCTGTTATCCCATCGAACTGTTCAACAACTCACTGAAAGTACATATGTACACTACAAAATCTTTTGTGACTTCTTCAATATTCGGATTATCCAATGACTATATCCAAGAAAACTGCAACGGGTTTTGAAATACTTAAAATAGTCAATATGGTTCTAGGACAATTTTCAAGCTGACAATAGTCATCCGGACAATTGCCAGTGCCAGTGCCATACAGACAATAGACTTTCAGACAACATCTACCTACTGGATTTCCCATTTTATGGTAGTGAACATTTTCTCAGCCCCCAGCAATAGCTTCTACCATTAAAAGTGAGCGTGGAAAAGATATTCTAGTCCGTGGTCAGTAGTACATGTAATATCGAAATGGATACAATAACGACAAATCTCTAATTCACTGGGAGTAAGCAAAGAGGAAAAAAAATCGTCTAAAGCATGAGTACACACAAAATCAAAAGCCGAACATTACAAGCTGATGAAAACTATCAACAACATAATTATAAAGCATCTGCAAATACAGATGATGCCAAGAGTGCTATTTTAAAGCTAAAAGATGATGTTTTCTCGAATAATTCAGCTACAATGTCGTTAGTTGGAAGCTGTTGTCCTGTTGGACAGTTGCACGGAAGCTGAAGTACAAGACATCCAGCATAGAAGTAGAAATATTTGTCGATGTCGATGGAGGCAGCAAAGTTTCAGTGCTCCTGTAATCCCTAGGGAAAAGGCAGGGTTCTTCATTCCAAATAATTTTAAACTTCTTTCATCAGGGGAAAAGTTTCTACAGTATGATTTAGGAGCTGAAGACCATAATCACATTCTGTTATTTGCTACTGAAGTAGGGTTTGAATATTCAAGGAGGTACAGAAACTGGGCTGTTGATAGAGCCTTTAATGCAATTAAATATACTTTTACCGAGACTTGATATGAGTGGATGCTTCTTCCACTTCTACCAAGCAAATTAGAAGAAAATTCAAGATCAAAGGTTTAAAGTTAATACTGTACCACATTGACAACAATAACGAATTTCGTTCTAAAAAAACATTTTTTCTCTGCACTTGCTTTTTTACCAATTGGAGATGTGCCTAGAAGTTTGGAGGAACATTCAGGGAATGACAAGATCCCTGACGAATTTCTCATGTATTTTGAGGTAAATTACATCAGAGTCATGAGAGGAAGAGGGGGAAATTGCAGAAGAGCTAACTCCCTTATTTCCGATTTCCATTTAGATTAAGAACTTAAGAACCCAAAGGTCTAAGCCTCAAACAAATAAGACTTGAAGGATTTCCCAGTGTGCTATCAAATAATGCTAAACACCCTCACCTTGACATTTGGAAACTCAGAGACCGGCTTATGAAGGAAGTTTTATCCAAAACAATAGTGCTTCAGATGGAAAGAGCAGATGAGAGATCAACTACCACTAAGTAAACGAGCATAAAGAATCATTTAAGGCAGATAGTCAGATGCTATAACCCTTATGATAAATTTACCTTTCTACGTTTGACTGATTATAACTTACTCATTTTCTGAAGTTGTGTAATAGGATTAAAATATACTTTATTACCAATATATCTTTTTGAATTAAATGTGACTTTACTGAAATATAAACTTCTCTACATCAATGGTGTTATTTTTGCTTTACCTTGTTTTTCATTTGATACATTATTTTTTCAAACCAATAACCAAATTATGTAACTGAACTATCATTAAAATACAATTAAAGTGTATTTCTGAAAGTAACAACCAGAAATCAATTCCTTATTCTGCAACTATAAATGATAATAAACTATTTCCTTCATTTTATCCATTATATTATCAAACCAATGGCAACTGTACAGGTGACAAATGTCAGCCTGGCAATTGGCCATACTGGCAGTTTTCCGCTTGAAAGTTGTTCGGATGGACATTGTCGGCCTAGCAATTATTAGCGCATGAATCAATATTCACTAATAAGACAATTGTAACATTTTTCTGAGATACTGTATTCAACTAACTTATATACATAGTACTCACACACTAATTTTTACAAAATCCTGACACTCTGTCAATTACATACTACTGCTCTAGAAGTCTGATGAAATGTGTTGTTTGGGACTTACAGCCAGTATGACTGGTCTTCTGATAATTTCAACTCATAATATATTGATTACCATATATGATTCACTACTAGTTAATGATTCATATATAAAAATACAGTACTACAATAAACAGCTAACATATGCTGTGCTGTGATGACTGATGTTAACCTATAAATGGACTTGCTCCATTTACACTACATCTCATTAAATGTTCCATTATGTATGCATCTACGTGGCTCAGGGTCATATACTGAATACTTGTTTTATAACACTAAACTGAAGCAGTCCTGAGAGTATAGTCCTTAACAAATGATAACTCAATCATGTCCAAGGTAATGCTCCAGACAATGTAAAAAAAAAATGAAGGGTCAAGGAAAAAGACTAGGATGATTCCTATAAAAAGAGCCATTGGCTCCAAGGTCTAGCTGCTGATTCAAACTTTGAAAGAAACTCCACCAGTTACCTAAACTCCACCAGAAAGTGAGATCATACCAGGAAAAATTATATCAGGTCAAGCTGAAGGAAAGATCACTCCAAATCCAGCCAGCACACTGCTGTCAGCATAATAGTTTGATTGGCATCATTAAAGAACTCGGAAAACATTTTGGTATGCTAAGCACATACCTAAAAAGTAAGAGTAACCATTGGTCTTATTAATGTATAAGTTTTATTAATGTATAAGAAGGGTCTCAAAGCTCAAATCTACAACAAAACTTTTTAATATGTTACAGGATGATAGAAAAATAAAGCATCCTTTTGGCTATTTTTATACAAAATTAGTTTAGGGAGGGTCCAAAAGGAATGGTGTGTGAACACAAAAGGGCTTAGTCAGCATCAGGTCTTTCCACCAAAATGAAAATTGTATCTGTAGAAAGAGAGATAATATAATATATATATTAACGTTTAAAACACTTCCAGATAACTAAAATTACTACCAGATTCTTGCTCAGGCAGCATCTATAACGTTTAGAATGCTTCCAGACGACTAAAATTACTGCAAGAGATAGATATAAGGTGTGTGCAATGATATTTCAAAGATCATATACAGCTCCCTGAAACTCAAAAAGACAAAAGGCTGGGACTGTGGACAATGGCAATACAACCAACCAAGAGTTGGTCTCATATTTCTCAGTGTCAGCATCACTTTACAGTGCGTTACCAAGAGCTACAACTACATGGCCAGGTCCTGGTCAAAAAATCTGTTATCTTGTCATAAGCCCAGCCAATTGCCAAGAACATTGAGAAAATTTACAAGTGGACTTTATCTGGCAAAATTCAACGTGAAGTTATCAAAGACAAAAGTAGACATCACGACCAAGAGCAATCGTTTTAACTAAACTTGACTGTTCAGCAATCAGGGATATAAGTCAAATTGTTCTTATTCTTCCTGAATTCTGCTACTTATAGTGTATATTATTTTAAAAGCAACACTTTTAATTCCCTACATCCCTTCTCATCCTCATGCCTACTGTAGAACTCTAAAAGAAACATTTTTTTTTAATATGTTATTCATTTTATCCAATGCTGTCTGTGGTGTCAGCAATTCACTCATAACCATCATTGGGTTTACTCAAGATAGCAGAGTAGGGTGTAAAAACATCAAGATTTTATAACATGTAAGTCAAACAAAATGTTAGAATCAACATATTCATTTGATTATTCTGGACAGGGAGATGATCTTCCACAAAAATTTACAAGATTGTATCCTTCATCTTTGGTAACTCACAATACATTTTCTTCTAGATTTAGGGAAGACCATGATCTGAAGGTATCTGGATATCTAGAGTATTCCACAGCAATACTATGCTCACAATTTCAACAATCACAAGCTGTAAATATACAACTTCATTATCTGTTGTAGGTAATCAAGGGGTGGTATTTTGTCATGCAAATAATATACTGGTGTACGACACCAATTTTGCAATTGGTTTTTAGCTAGATTCTCAGGGCCTTCATTGATTGACATAGGTAGCTTATAGTCTCTAAGTCGCAGTGACTGGTTTTGAATTCCTTGGATCCCCTGTAGTTCACTGCAAGGATGTCTACAAAAGCTGCAGCATCTAAAGATTCTCAACATCATTCTCTTTTTGGGTACTTGAAGTATTACCTCACTAATGTATCCTCATAAGGGCATCTGCATCCTCCATGTACCCCATCTTGTATTAAATTTTGTAGCAAGTTATCAAAATGTTTCTGTTGTTCCATTCAAAGTCCATGTCTGTGTGAGAAACCTCTCCATTTTCCTCCTTATCATATTGCAAGGGTACTTATCAATTGTCAACATATGTATCATACATTTCAGTTCTATAAGAACACCATTCCATGGACTGCAGACCTTATATATGAATGTGGGCATCTCACAACTTTACTTTTGTATAGACAGATGTGACATACATAGTTGGTTTCCTGTCAATACAAACAAGAAAACGAAGAGTCTTTATCTTTGTATGCCATGATTATATGAAGTTCATTTAGTGGTGATACGAGATGTCTTCCACATCTCTTTCATAAAGTTTTTGATTTCAGGGGGATGTTGATTGTAATGTTTTCCACATCAGCTATGTACACTTTGGTAAAAGGATTTGCAAGGGTCAATCCCATTGTAATGCCATCTACTCTTCAGAAAACTTTATCTATTGTTTGCAAGATTCAAAAGGGGCCTCCACTGTGCACTCTCTTGGCATCTTCTTCCTTTAACAGTTTTTCAGTGATTAGGAGAGAGTCCTTGTCAGATTTATTGACATTATCTACGATAATCTAAACAATCTTCTGAACTGGGTTTTGGCATATATGCTGTATGCATTTAGAGATGCTATGTATTCGTCAGATTCTGCATGTTTAGGGACATCAATAAATCAGTGAGGATTAAAAAAACAGGTCAAGATTTACATTAGGTTCATAATCATGCTGGCGATACTATTTGGGTGGGTTGACAGTTTTTTTTTTTTATTTTGATGATCCCATAGCAATATTGAACTCAGTAACCACCAATCACCTACAAAAACTTTATATCTTGCTTCATCCTGTATGCTTTGGTTACCAGGTTACTTGTTCCACCCTTCAAGGTCAATCGGATCTCTTTATAGTCTCTTGAATTAGGTTGTCTTCAGGATGTCGTTCATTTTTACACATTTGCCTCTCTCCAAGACAATATAAAAAGAAGATTAATCCTCTATTTTAAAGATGGCGGCCTCTCTATCCTTTGGTTTCCTGGCTGCTTCCTAAAGTGTATACTCAAAAACTTCCAGAAAAAGATGCTATGTTAACTATATGATTTTGCAGTCAAACAACAACGTTGGTCCTACTTATGCTATTGTTGATAATCCGGTCTGTATGTAAATAAAACAGCATCTTTTCATCTAAGAACCTTAATAAATGCTATAAGGAAACCTGCCATGGAACTATGAGAGGACATCATCTTTGGGAGAGTAGATATAACTGCTGTTAATGTCATCACAGACAGGTAATTACGGGCAGGGAACAGATGATTTCCTACATGACACCAACACTGAAGAAAGGAACAAATAAATTAGTAATCTGGGCTAACAGTCTGTAAAGAATGTCATGTTTTCTAAGGTGACTGGCAACTGCTGACCAGGATATTGCTATGGAACACTGAAATTTATAAACTAGAAAGTTAAATCAGAACTACTATGTAATGTCATAGATGACATCCTTAAAATATAAGATAGATAAGACCTTGTGCAAAATCTTAAGCCCTTCATCCAACTCATCGACAGAGTTAAAACCACCGAACATGACAAACACAAGTATCCCTTGATGCAGCAGACATGTTATTAACAATGTTCCATTTTAAGTAATTATTGAAATATTTCTAATATTGTCGATAAATTTGGCAGGATAACCCCTCCCAATCACGGAAAAATCAATTAAACATGCTGATGGCTTGCACACTAGAGGTTCACTTTCTCTCATTGAGTTAAACATTAGAAATATTGCTTGTTTTTTTGTTTTTTTGCCAACAACCACATGGCTACAATGTAAAACAGGACATTCACTAGCCCCCCAAAAAGAATATATCCTAGATATGTTAACAGCAAATGTACTGCTACCAAAAGGGACATTTGACAGAAGACGCAAAGAAATTAACCAAACCCTGAACACAATTTTTTTTTTTTCTTAAATTTTCAATTAACGCCAGCAAAGAGATAACTGCTCTATTTTCGAAGAACTCATCACCAGAAAATCAACTTGTATAAAACGGAAATTTAATCATTTTCTTATTTTAAGCATACGAAAAGAAATAGGAAACTGGAATAAAGTTGTACAAACAGGAAGACACTATAGGATAATCATTAGCCTATTGAATAAGAAGTGCCTATGAGAAAACCTATGCCTACAAACACATACAATATATATCTATACACACACACACACACACACACACATATATATATATATATATAATATATTTATTATATGTGTGTATGTATACATAATTTACATGTGACTGGGTCCAAAACTATGCTGAGATGCATAACTACTTGGCACAATGCGGTGAGAAATACTTTTTCACACACAAACCAGGCAAACCACTCCAGAATAACATTTCAAATATTCTTAGTTTAATAATTTTTTTTTTTTTGGGGGGAGGTATTTACAAGATTAGCACACCTTCTGGGAAGTACTAATTGCTCTCATTTCCTTCTAGGGGGCAGCTGTACAAAAGGTCGCGGGGGCGGAGGTTGGTGGTGGGGACGCTGTGCCTGTGCACAACCCACTGGTCAATACCGGCGAGGACGCTACCAAGGACCAGAGACTGGCATCACATGGTGGCACTGGAAGGACTCCAACTACTCTCTCAAGTCTCTCGTTATTAAGATAAGGCCTATGGAATGATATGATGATGAACGTCTGACACCTGCGCGTCAAATGGGATCACCCTTGTCGTCGCCTTCAAGAAAGGAGGTTGACCATCAACCCCTCCTAGGATTAAACCAAGGAAGTAGTAGCAGCAACTTAGAAACCCATCTGATTATTTGTCTCCTCACTCGCTCCTTCTTACAGATTTTCTTTCCAAGACCTGTTATGTAATTCTCCCCCAGTCTCTTTCAACTGAGAAAAGAGGCCTCCATGGTAACCCCTTCACTTTGTCATAGGAAATTTGTTCAATAACTCTTCCAACCAGAATCTTCCAGTCCTATAAAAACTGCTTCCCAATAAAAAAAAAAAACACAGATCATATCTTAACACATGTAGGTGCTGAATGTTCAACTCCAACGCAAGTTCCTTTTACTTGTGCTATAGTTTGTAGGATACATTCCAAGACTTATTTTCTGCTACCAAAAGAATTATCATAATTAAATCTATTAGTAACTTAGTAAAAGGAAATGGATAAAACTGTTCAAAATTGGTGTAAGCCTAAAGAAATATATACAATATACCTCATTATCGTCCGACTTCCGTCTAATGTGATCTATATAAAATTAGGTGTATCAAGTTCCTCAGTAACAAATTAGGTATAAAATCTATTTAAAACTAAACGCAAAAAATTATTCTACAATTTAAAAGTCATTATTTATATTTTGGTATAGAGTTAATATACTATTAAACACAAAAATATAAACACAACCACATCTAAATAATTAAACACCCACAGTCACACAAATAAACTACTCTTAAAATAGTGTAAAATAGGAAATACTAAGCAGAATTAACATAGGCTTGTAATTCTAAATGTTAATGTGTTCATCTTCGTGATAATAAATGTACTAGAGTATTATATAACAGATGCATGTTAACAATTAGAGCATTCAATGGATATAATTATTAGTAACTAAGTCATAAAACAAGGAAATGTTTTCTTAGTTTACAAGGACTTTCTGATATGCCTTAGGACAAGTCTCCATGACTACTACTATATTTTTGTTTAGTGAAACACATACGGAAAAAAATAGTGCTATATTTCATAAGCTGCATACGAACATACACCAGGGATAATTGTTATTAATGCCAGAATTCAAAAGGCTCAGTGTGTAAAGATACCCTGCATGCTGACTTTTATGTATCAAATTCTGTATTCAAAATCTCAAAAAAAAAAAATAATGATTCTTTCCCATTATTTTAAAAAGCAAACTTAAAAATCTACAGAATGTCCAAGTATTATCAGTTAGTCATTTAATTTTCTAATACTAATACTTGTCTTTTAGCATAAATTAGCGATTGTGATATGAACTTGTATCAGTGGTTTAAAGAACTTAGTATTTAAAGAAATTTTTACTCTAATCAGACTTGGATGACTGATAAAGTGTGTCTAATAGGGCTTTGCAATTCAGCCAAATGCCCAGAACAGATATGAAAAAACGATAGAATTGGAGAAAATTATTTTACTGCCTCAAACTATCACTCACGTGGACTTCTTCAAACTGAAGAAATGGTGGAGAACTGTTGTATTTCAGTAAATTTTTGCTAATTCTACTAAGATTGTTTATCATCATGGTATATAACACTCAATTATGTTTGCTTTAGAGGATAGACAAGGTGAATTATATGAAGGAAAATGATATGCATTTAAAATAGAAGAATGAATGTTCCTATCCAGAATTGGTAAGAGACCAAATGAGATACACAATAATTCTCTGAGAAAAGAAAAAAAATTTTGAAAAAAAAGGTCCGAAAAGTGAAACTGTAGTATGCATAGCTCGCAACCTTCTTCCTCTGGTGTCTTTAAAGAACAAACAAATATATTCACAATTGTACAGCCATAACCAAGTCCTATCGTCTCCAAGCGGCAAGGATTAGTAATGGCATGGAGAATCACTGAGGACTATACAAATCTACAAAATTTTCATGACCACACCAAACTAATCATCCGAGTCTAGTTAGTGCTGGAGTGTCTGATGTAGACACTATACAGATTTTATCTTTTATCCTATATAAAGGAGACAAACTATTAAATTGATTTCTTCACCAGAGTATTACCGAGTAGATACAGATATCAGATGTTCAGGTAATCAACATGGCAATAGTTTTAACGTTACCTTAGCATATCAGTCATCGCATGTGACCCTTTTTCCTACCTAATAGTATAGCTCCAAATTTTCAATAAACTAACAGGCATTCATATGGTATAACTAGCATGTGTAAATCTTTTGATGTAATAGAGTTGCTGCTTATTGTCAGACGTTCAATTCAACTGGTCAGAGCAGTATCCAGTTATTGAAATAATAAATCATTTCCAAACTTGCAGGCCTATTACCCATTTCAACATGATCTTTTAAAATTTCAAGTTTATCTTGTGGGTAGTCTTAAATCTTTCTTATTTTGCTCCCACACAAAGCACTGCCACCTACTTCCTTACCTGCCCTGGCAGGTGGCTGTTATGTGAGTATTTCCAATCTCACATGAATGTACAAACTGCAATTATATTTCATTGAAATACAGTGCCAACAAACTCCATAGCCTTCCTTATAAACAACTTTACCACAGTGCACAATTAACCCAAGCATAACATGAGAATAATGTTGTGCCTGTATATATACAAGGGGCAAAACGACATCCAAGCCTGAAGCATATCACAAGAAAACAGACCTCCCATAATTCTTTAAATCGGTTGTAAATAATATTCATAATACTTTTATGAAAAACTGTAAAAGATATTCTAAGCAAAAATAACTGCCATTATTTATGAAAGAAGAGTCTTTCAAATATATCCATGAATGATGAATGAACTAAAAGTTTAGATGTAAGAATGCTTCAGTATTTGGGCAAAAGCAAATCAGAGTGCATATGATGTTGAAAGTTTGATCACAGACATCTGAAGGCTTATGAAAATCTGATTGAAAATTAATAGAAAATTCAATCAAATGGTTGAATTATACAATAGAAATTTGAATATGATTTTTTCAAATCCTTATAATTAAAGTAAAGAGAAGTTTCATTGCTACACTGATAGGCTATGCATTCAAGTTTTATATGCAATTCAATTCAAGTGTTTCAATGAATTTCTATTTCCTCATGGTTAAATGCCTCAAATCTGTATAATTCAACGTCTGATGATACTGAACGTGGAATACATGTTACCGAATGTGTACAGAAAGCCTTCAGATTTAAGATGCAAAGATCAGTTCCAAAGCTTTGATAGATGTTTTACACGTAGTAGTACCCACGTACAAAATCAACATGTTGGGTACGCAAGATATGAAAACGTTCAAGACTCAATCACAGGCTTAGTAAAGAATAAACGAGAACAAGAGTAACACTAAAACAAGAACTTTTTGCATTGAGAGAAACTAAGTAGCTAACTTTAGATAGAATTTAAGAGCATATCACAGTGCGCAAGAGATGTATTGTGTGAACCGGATGGGAGGTTTATGGGCTACACTGATACCACACAAATAGAGGTGCTATTGATGTACGTATAAATTAGGGCTAAGTTGAATTCATGCTGTTTGTAGAGACCTTAGCGGAGTGAGAGGGTGTATTAGATAGGTCTAGGATTCAGATATAGAGATGGAAATAGCATCCTTCAATAGCCTTATATGATTTTACACGTGAGGGAAATAAAGTTACAATATAAGGCTGCATCCACACAGGTGGCCATTCGGCAGCTGCGGGAAAGAGGCAAGCTGAAGCTTAAATTTTAAATGCATTGCTTCAAATGAGACTTAACAGAGAGCTGAAGGTGCTGGATGAAATAATCCCATTAAAATCAATATATTTCAAATACCAGCTTCAGCCCTCAGCTCCTGCCTATACCTATCGCATTGCTGCCAGTGGGGAGGAAGCCTAAAATGGACTCCTTCAATAGCCTTATGTGATTTTACAAGTGCGTGAAATATGTTACAATGTAAGAATGACAATGGTGAAAGTATTGATCCTACTCATAATTGTTGAGATTGATTAATAAATCTTTATATGGACTGTCAGAAATGCTAAAGTAGGTTACAATGGGGATAATTTTTTCTTATTTCACTATAGTCCAAATTATGAATCAATAAACTGAAGTTCTATAAAACAACAAATTTTTTTTTTAAACTATCTCAATATTAGGAGATATCAAAATCATGTTTATACTCAAATGATAGAATTACTGGATCAAAGAAACGACAGCTAATGACAATTGGCCCCTTTGACTTTAAAGGCAAAAATATCAGCATCTTACCAGCATAAAAAGGGAGAAACCGAGTATGTTTATATGAAAGTTCAATGTATGCCATGAACAATACTTTTTTTTTATCACACTCAGCAGGATATGTTAATTATGTATGGTAGTTACATGTACCTACTGCCAATTTTCTAGATATAAGCTTAGATATTATAATCTACATAATGACACTGCCATGCACGTTTTCTCTTACTTTATTTGGGCACTTTAAGAACTGCTGTCATTAATGCAAATCATGCAATACAGCAGTCTTCAATCACCAGTTACTTCCAGATATCTGTATTTAATGTTACCCTAGCATTTTTTGAATCATAGGCTAATAGGTGTGATTTAGAATCTTGGGATGTAGAATTATCATATTCCATGGGAGAACACGGTCCACAGAGATCAAATGCCCGTACTGTACAAGAGTCATACCTTGGTAAGTGTGAGGCTCATAATAAGCAATCATAATTCAAGATTCGATGCAAACCATAACAACCTCAGTAGAGAAACCATCACAATCTCAGTAAAGGGTTCCCAGGAAAACAGTTCAGCATGATTTCACAAACACATTCTAATCTTGTACACTTCTTACATGAAATTGTTGCTGTTACTTTATCTTTGCTCCAGTTCCCTTTTGCAACTTTGCTCATCAACCACTTATTTCAACTTACATTTCTAGTGCCTGCTATCTACATGCCTTCATTTTATATAAACATGCGATTTTTGAGCTTTGCTTTGTTAACAGCAATAGACTTCCCAAAAACTTTAGAAACAACCATATTCTAAAGCTAAGCATCTCTACCCTTGCAGAATCTACTTATATTATCAATTTTACTATCCTTACTATATCCCACTGCTATAGTTCAAGCCTAGTGCAATCTTTCTAAGAATTACTTTGTCCTTCTCAAGTTATGTACACATTATATTGAAAGGGTACATGTCAGTTACATCAAAGCATTCATCACACTGAGGTGATGAGGTGACTACTAAGGATATTTCTGTTGACCTTGACGACTGACAAATCAAAATTAATTCTATCATGGTATTTATTAATTTGTCACAAATCTATCATACCATCGACAGTGAAATTGGGCAGCTATATGAATACAGACGTTTCCTAGATACAAATATACTCCAAATTGGAGCATCAATTCCTAAGACTGTAAGTATGAAAATTTCTATCTAAAATCACATCATAGATAGAGTTAAGAGAAACAATACCACATAGCACAATCACAATCCCTGAACTGGCTAATCTTTAACTGACGGCCTAGATCAAAATAAAAACACAATAGAACAACCGTACTTCTAACTTACCATGAAGCTAGGTTTGCAAGCGATATTTGTCAAATTAGCTAAAAAGCGGTTAAAATTAGAGTCACTCTTACAGCAACTACTGTATACCATACTACAGAAAACGATCCAGAATAAGTATGTTTTAATATATAACATTTTTAATTTGTTTAGTAACAATGTTACAATGTTTTTCGACAATTATCTTTATCACTGGTGGTTCACCAATAAGAATAACTTTGACTTCTGCAGCCTATACTACTCTTGATCCACAATCTCATACATATAAATCTATAAGATTTGGGTCAGGCCAAATCTGACGCTGGGGCCAAGGAGGCTATTCCATACTGAGCAAAAACCCTACAGTTGCACCCTGATCTAGAATTTAAAAGGGGTTTGCCATCAGAATGAAAGGATGCCAGTAAAGAAGAAATATAAACTACGGGTGCAGCTAAGGGCGGATGGAACACTGTAAAGACCCTTGAGTAATGCTTTTAGTGCACAAAGAGAGGTACTCTCTAACTTAACCAAACAAACCTAACCTAACCTAAGCAACACTTCTAGTATATTCTGGCAATTAGTTATAGTTACAGCTCTAACTAGCCAATTTAATGCCTGTCCTTGTTTCATTCATCATTTTCAATTCTTTCACACTTAAATTATTAGCCCAGCAAAACGTTAAAACCATTTACAGTTAACAGACTCCTTTCTATCCCAAAT
>NC_090768.1:36754700-36757200 GCF_036898095.1 Palaemon carinicauda | reverse complement strand
GGTCACATTGTATAATTATGTCTTTTAGGTATAACCGATCATTAATGTCACTTCTTGTAACAAAAACAAAAGAGAAGTTGGTCGAAAGTCGCTTCTCTATAATATTCATATAAATTAGGCTGAGTCTCAAAATAATAATTAAGTGGCTGACTTATTCAAAATTCCCTAGCTTCGTGACATTAAAGATTATTGACGAAGATATCATTCGATACAAAATAATATTAAGAAACAAAAAAGTAAGTATAAACCTACATCAATTAATATATATATATATATATATATATATATATATATACATACATATATATATGCATATATATACATACATATATATATGCATATATATACATACATATATATACATATTTATATATATACATATATATATGCATATATATACATATATATATACATATATATATATACATATATATGCATATATATATATATATACATATATATATACATATATATATGCATATATATATATATATATATATAATATATATATACATACATATATATGCATATATACACGTATATATACATACATATATATGCATATATATATATATATATATATATATATATATATATATATACATATATGAATACTTCAAACATCAAAATGAAAAATAATTTCTAATCGTCTGCTCCAAAAATAATTCAGAAATTTGTGGTTATTATAAAACCATCCACCAGTTCTTAGATTTCAAATCTATCAAAGCTAATTTCACTCCAATATTTACAAAAGCTTCACTATTCCAAGGTTCAGGTAAGTCTGTCCTTGTTTTTATTGTTCCCACCAAGGCAACAAGGTTCAAACGTCCAATTGGGTTATAATTACAAATGTTCAGCTCAGAAACATTTAAGATATACAGGAAGTTAGAGAATGAACTTGTTGCTCTTGATTCAATATTAATTTCTAGTATAACATGTAAATTTGAGAGTTTCGGGTATGATATGGAAAGAGATGAGAAATGCAAGATGCTTAACTGGAGACTTAACACCAAATATTGCTATGCACAGTACTTTCTCACAAAATCATCAGGTTGGATGAATTAAAAGATACTAACAATAAGAACATCAATTCAAAAATCTAACCTAATCATAATTGATTGATTCGAGGTTTTCTTGCATCCCGACAATTAAGGTCATTGACGCCGAACCTAATCATGAAGCATATGATTGGGGCACTAAAGAAGCCAAATTCGCTAAATCAAATGGTGGTCTATTACTGTAGGTAAGAAAAACATTTGAAATTACATTAATTGAAGTACCTCTTTACGTGAAATAAATACAAGAGACGTCATATCTAAAATCCTGATTCTTTACCATATTTAAATTAATTATCGAAACTAACGATTTCTGGTGATAAAGGGAAGAGAATAGTACAGATTGTTCAGTGACATGTGGTAAGATCTAAAAGAGATCAAAGTACCGAACAATCTTGGTTCACTACGAACCATTTTCATTAAAGAGTATTACCTCTTCTAGGAACAGAATAGTATAGCCGAAGGGGATCCAATCCTTAGTTTCCCTAGTCCACTTTAAACCTTCCAAATTACTACGAATCTAAATAAGTTTATTCTGATATACATAAGTTTTGAATGGAGTCAGGAAAAACATTGCGACGTCCAATGCTCACCAAGAACTCCATAAGCTAAAAAACATAAAAAAAAAATTCTACTTGTCTTGAAAAAAACAAAAGAAAAAAAAACGAATTCCGCAGCAACGCTTGAAGACCAAGATAATTTAAATATTCCTTTCACCAACTTTACACCTACATTGCTTTTTTCTTCCCTAAAAATGTCATTTTACCTGATCCTGTACGAGAGCTAAGGAAACGACTCTAGCAATCTCCTACCTGTCTACCATAGGGATGAATAGACTGATAGGGCCTGGCCTGTTCAATAATGATTGATACATGGTCAAATGAAGGATACCTTCGCCTGAAGGAAATAATAGTCCGGAATAATATACCTAGCGCATCTTTACTAGCCAAGCTATAACCCTAGTTGGAGAAGAAAGGGGCTCTAACAAGGAAGGTAGCCTTATGCAAAGAGAAAACGGAGAAACGACAAATAAAACATATATGAGAAATAATGAAAAATAAATATTTAAAGATCAGTAACAACGCTAAAATAGAACAGTCATACTGTATATAAACTATGTGGAAAGGATGGGGACGACAGGATGGTGAATAGGTTATTCAATTTGTAGGTGTCATTGGAAAGGAGAGGAGGCGCTAGAAAGTGCTGGATATAAGATGGTATAGGATAAGTAGGCTATTTAATATCAATGAACAAAGACATTTCGTTAAAAAAAAAAGAATAAATAAATAAATAAATCGTGCAAAATGACCGTGTGTGTTTAGAAGGATTCTTAGGTGTTTCATGAAGCTAATATTGTTGAAATTTTTAGCTGTGGAGTTCCACTGACGATTAAAGATCGCTCATGAATGACAGAGGCCAGGGACAGAGACAATGCCCTAGAGACT
>NC_090768.1:36729700-36749700 GCF_036898095.1 Palaemon carinicauda | reverse complement strand
AAAAAGAAGTCAAAGAACTTCTAATGCTAGAGGTGTGGGAGCTAAAAAGAGGTCAAAGAACTTCTAATGCTAGAGGTGTGGGAGCTAAAAAGAAGTCAAAGAACTTCTAATGCTAGAGGTGTGGGAGCTAAAAAGAGGTCAATGAACTTCTAATACTAGAGGTGTGGGAGCTAAAAAGAGGTCAAAGAACTTTTAATGCTAGAGGTGTGGGAGCTAAAAAGAAGTAAAATAACTTCTAATGCTAGAGGTGTGGGAGCTAAAAAGAGGTCAAAGAACTTCTAATGCACGGGGTGGGGGAGCTAAAAAGAGGTCAAAGAACTTCTAATGCTAGAGGTGTGGGAACTAAAAAGAGGTCAAAGAACTTCTAATGCTAGAGGTGTGGGAGCTAAAAGGAGGTCAAAGAACCTCTAATGCTAGAGGTGTGGGAGCTAAAAAGAGGTCAAAGAACCTCTAATGCTAGAGGTGTAGGGGCTAAAAAGAGGTCAAAGAACTTCTAATGCAAGGAGTGTAGGAGCTAAAAAGAGGTATAAGATCTTCTAATGCAAGGGGTGTGGGAGCTAAAAAGAGGTCAAAGAACTTCTAATGCAAGGGGTGGGGGAGCTAAAAAGAGGTCAAAGTACTTCTAATGCAAGGGGTGGGGGAAATAAAAAGAGGTCAAAGAACTTCTAATGCAAGGGGTGGGGGAGCTAAAAAGAGGTCAAAGAACTTCTAATGCAAGGGGTGAGGGAGCTAAAAAGTGGTCAAAGAACTTCTAATGCAAGGGTGGGGGAGCTAAAAAGATGTCAAAGAACTTCTAATGCAAGGGGTGTGGGAGCTAAAAAGAGGTCAAAGAACTTCTAATGCAAGGGGTGTGGGAGCTAAAAAGAGGTCAAAGAACTTCTAATGCACGGGGTGGGGGAAATAAAAAGAGGTCAAAGAACTTCTAATGCAAGGGTGGGGGAGCTAAAAAGAGGTCAAAGAACTTCTAATGAAAGGGGTGGGGGAGCTAAAAAGAGGTCAAAGAACTTCTAATGCAAGGGGTGTGGGAGCTAAAAAGAGGTCAAAGAACTTCTAATGCAAGGGGTGGGGGAGCTAAAAAGAGGTCAAAGAACTTCTAATGCAAGGGGTGGGGGAAATAAAAAGAGGTCAAAGAACTTCTAATGCAAGGGGTGGGGGAGCTAAAAAGAGGTCAAAGAACTTCTAATGCAAGGGGTGAGGGAGCTAAAAAGTGGTCAAAGAACTTCTAATGCAAGGGTGGGGGAGCTAAAAAGATGTCAAAGAACTTCTAATGCAAGGGGTGTGGGAGCTAAAAAGAGGTCAAAGAACTTCTAATGCAAGGGGTGTGGGAGCTAAAAAGAGGTCAAAGAACTTCTAATGCACGGGGTGGGGGAGCTAAAAAGAGGTCAAAGTACTTCTAATGCAAGGGGTGGGGGAGCTAAAAAGAGGTCAAAGAACTTCTAATGCAAGGGGTGTGGGAGCTAAAAAGAGGTCAAAGAACTTCTAATGCGAGGGGTGTGGGAGCTAAAAGGAGGTCAAAGAACTTCTAATGCAAGGGGTAGGGGAGCTAAAAAGAGGTCAAAGAAGTTCTAATGCAAGGGGTGGGGGAGCTAAAAAAAAGGTCAAAGAACTTCTAATGCAAGGGGTGTGGGAGCTAAAAGAAAGTCAAAGAACTTCTAATGCAAGGGTTGGGGAGCTAAAAAGAGGTCAAAGAACTTCTAATGCAAGGGATGGGGGAGCTGAAAAGAGGTCAAAGAACTTCTAATGCAAGGGGTGTGGGAGCTAAAAGAGGTCAAAGAACTTCTAATGCAAGGGGTATGGGAGCTAAAAAGAGGTCAAAGAACTTCTTATGCAAGGGGTGGGGGAGCTAAAAAGAGGTCAAAGAATTTCTAATGCAAGGGGTGTGGGAACTAAAAAGAGGTCAAAGAACTTCTAATGCAAGGGGTGGGTGAGCTAAAAAGAGGTCACAGAACTTCTAATGCAAGGGGTGGGGAAGCTAAAAAGAGGTCAAAGAACTTCTAATGCAAGGGGTGTGGGAGCTAAAAAGAGGTCACAGAACTTCTAATGCTAGAGGTGTGGGAGCTAAAAAGAGGTAAAAAAAACTTCTAATGCAAAGGGTGGGGAAGCTAAAAAGAGGTCAAAGAACTTCTAATGCAAGGGGTGTGGGAGCTAAAAAGAGGTCAAAGAACTTCTAATGCAAGGGGTGTGGGAGCTAAAAAGAGGTCAAAGAACTTCTAATGAAATCGGTGTGGGAGCTAAAAAGAGGTCAAAGAACTTATAATGCAAGGGGTGGGGGAGCTAAAAAGAGGTCAAAGAACTTCTAATGCAAGGGGTGTGGGAGCTAAAAAGAGGTCAAAGAACTTCTAATGCAAGGGGCGTGGGAGCTAAAAAGAGGTCAAAGAACTTCTAATGCAAGGGGTGGGGGAGCTAAAAAGAGGTCAAAGAACTTCTAATGCTAGAGGTGTGGGAGCTAAAAAGAGGTAAAAGAACTTCTAATGCAAGGGGTGGGGGAGCTAAAAAGAGGCCAAAGAACTTCTAATGCAAGGGGTGGGGGAGGTAAAAAGAGGTCAAAGAACTTCTAATGCAAGGGGTGGGGGAGCTAAAAAAAAAAGTCAAAGAACTTCTAATGCAAGGGGTGTGGGAGCTAAAAAGAGGTCAAAGAACTTCTAATGCAAGGGGTGTGGGAGCTAAAAAGAGGTCAAAGAACTTCTAATGCAATGAGTGTGGGAGCTAAAAAGAGGTCAAAGAACTTCTAATGCAAGGGGTGTGGGAGCTAAAAAGAGGTCAAAGAACTTCTAATGCAAGGGGTGGGGGAGCTAAAAAGAGGTCAAAGAACTTCTAATGCAAGGGGTGTGGGAGCTAAAAAGAGGTAAAAAAACTTCTAATGCAAGGGTGGGGGAGCTAAAAAGAGGTCAAAGAACTTCTAATGCAAGGGGTGTGGGAGCTAAAAAGAGGTCAAAGAACTTCTAATGCAAGGGGTGTGGGAGCTAAAAAGAGGTCAAAGAACTTCTAATGCAAGGGGTGTGGGAGCTAAAATGAGGTCAAAGAACTTCTCATGCAAGGGGTGTGGGAGCTAAAATGAGGTCAAAGAACTTCTCATGCAAGGGGTGGGGGAGCTAAAAAGAGGTCAAAGAACTTCTAATGCAAGGGGTGTGGGAGCTAAAAAGAGGTCAAAGAACTTCTAATGCAAGGGGTGTGAGAGCTAAAAAGAGGTCAAAGAACTTCTAATTCAAGGGGTGTGGGAGCTAAAAAGAGGTCCAAGAACTTCTAATGCAAGGGGTGTGGGAGCTAAAAAGAGGTCAAAGAACTTCTAATGCTAGAGGTGTGGGAGCTAAAAAGAGGTCAAAGAACTTCTAATGCAAGGGGTGGGGGAGCTAAAAAGAGGTCAAAGAACTAATGCAAGGGGTGTGGGAGCTAAAAAGAGGTCAAAGAACTTCTAATGCAAGGGGTGGGGGAGCTAAAAAAAAAAAGGTCAAAGAACTTCTAATGCAAGGGGTGTGGGAGCTAAAAAGAGGTCAAAGAACTTCTAATGCAAGGGGTGGGGGATAGATGTCGCCAGCGAGGCTTTGGGGAAGTCGCGGCGGCGTCTGTGTTCTTTCTGATGCGTAAACTTAATTAAATACAAGTAAAAACAGGGCATTAAATACGTATTATAAATACTAAACTCTTTCTTATCTTGACAGCACAAATGAAATCTTACAAGTTCCAACATGTAACTAAGCGCACCCGAAACACGAGTCAACCTTTTACTTCTGCTTGGAGGATATCCTCGCAAGTAAAAGGTAGAAGTACAAGGTAATTCTCTGAAGCAAAAGGTAGAAGTATAAGCAAATCTTTCTTTCCATATTCATA
Source organism: Palaemon carinicauda (assembly GCF_036898095.1). Lineage (NCBI taxonomy): Eukaryota > Metazoa > Arthropoda > Malacostraca > Decapoda > Palaemonidae > Palaemon > Palaemon carinicauda. The sequence continues at coordinate 36,745,872 of NC_090768.1, read as the reverse complement.
ATGAATAAGCAAATCTTTCTTTCCATATTCATAATGATTACCTTATGCTTACAAGGATATCCTTCATTTTTATGAATATCTAAGCCGTGGATAAACCCTCTGTGCAGTTATTTTTCCAGAAACATGGCTTACATTATATAATACATCTCCACAACAGAGTTATTCGCAGTAAATTAATACTCTATATATACACTGCCGCGATTTACTCCTTCCCAACATATATTTTACGCCACCTACGGCACCATATCAAAGCTTTCCTTTCCTATACAGTACACTCTCGTCACTAACCTATTCTCCTCTACTAGTGTATCAGAACCGAAAAAAATTACGTCTAAATATTTACATAAATATGTGCACACACAGATGAAGCCCTTCCCACCCTCTCCTCCTTTCCTAACTACAAACTGACAGGTCGGCAATTTGTGGGAGTACAGTTTTCAAGTGTAACTTTCGGGGTACCCCCTCTCAGCAGGCTATGACTACTCCCTCTTTCCCTTGAGTGTGACAGGAATATATATATATATATATATATATATATATATATATATATATATATATATATATCCAGACACTTGCTCTTTATAATATAGGGAAGATCCTTTTAATGTGACTAAACATTTTCAATATAATCTCAAACCACCATTTCCCCCGGCACTACTCTTTTTATTATTTATACATGTTCCCATATTTCTAACCCAATCCAACATCTCCTAAAATATATACACTACACAGCTGATCTTAAGAGCTTCAACCTTTTATTCAACTCAACAAAGGGCAAGACAGGAAATAAAAACAATTTATGCCGGTTCAATGCACAGCTGTTGACCAGGTTCAGTGTTGGCTTATGAAGTAATTAGTGTGAATTTTTTTGCAAAGGGGGTTCAGCCTAGACACTGACATTTTAATCCGTAAACCCATGTAGTTAACATTTCTTGAACTATCACATAGGTTACCCTCTTCCCAGTGAACTATCCATGACACTCAAGGATAATTAAGTCCTTAATCTCCATTAATCAAGTGGTTGGGATAATCGCTGCAAATTAAACCCTCTCCGATAGCCTAATCAATACTCTGGGATTAACCGAGCTGCCTGGGGGAAAATGCATAAATTACGGAATCATTACCCATTAGTAATTATGGATTTACTACATACGCGCTTCATTGTATATTACTCTTAAGACCCATCCAAAATCTTATAATTGGAGGCAAATTAATGTAAGTCATTGGCGATGATAAGGAACCGTTGAGGTAACCTGGCTAAAGAGAGAGAGAGAGAGAGAGAGAGAGAGAGAGAGAGAGAGAGAGAGAGAGAGATGACGTCTAACTAGTGAGGAATAAATAAAACAAAATAAGGTACAAATTGTCCATATTTCCATCGGAATTGTGCATAAAAAAAAAAAAAAAAAAAAAAAAAAAAAAAAAAAAAAAAAAAAAAAAAAAAAAAAAAAACAGAACTTTATATGACTTGCCACGCGCAGTAAATGTAAATAAAAACGTATTTTAGATATTGATAGCCTACATAAAGATTCAGATAAAATTTCATAAAATAGATCATGATGAAACGTCACTTTTTCTACTTTACCATGTTATCTACAGGTTAATTGTAAAAAAGAAAATCCATAAATTGTCAAGATAAGAACTTCAAAGTAGAATTGCATGATTATTTAAGATTTATTGATATAATACGCATTACAACTGAAATTTGAATTTCAACAATATACTAAATAGCCTATATATGTGGTAACGTCCCTGACTAGTAAACACCAGACTGGGGTTCGAGTCCCCCCTCAAACTCGTTAGTTTCTTTGGTCGCTGCAACCTCACCATTCTTGTGAGCTAAGGATGGGGGGTTTGGGGGAGCCAGCACGGACCTTTAGTCCATTGTAGCGTTTAGTCTTTAAGTAGACCTTTGATTTATGACAAACCAATAAAAGGCAAGTCGCCACTTGGGGGTGTTAACACTCAAGTCCAACATGTTCGCCATCTTGCCAAAAATCGGCTATTTCATGTACACGAGAAGATGGTCAATGAAAGGGAAATGCATCAAATACATTTTCCAATACATTATTATTATTACTAGCTAAGCTACAACCATAGCTGGAAAAGCAGAATGCTTGAAAATCAAGGGCTCCAACAGGGAAAGCAGCCCAGTGAGGAGAGGAAATAAGGAAACATGTAGAATAGTGTGCCAGTGTGAGTGTACCCTCATGCAAGATATGGCACTACCTAAGACTAGAAAACAATGGTTTGATTTGGTAGTGTCCATCTCCTTGAAACGCTGCTTACCATAGCTACAGCCTCTTCTACCCTTACCAAGTGTTAAGTAGTCCCTGAACAATTACAGTGCAATAGCTCACCTTGAGTTAAGAAGAATTTTTCGGTTATCTTAGTGTTTTCAGGTGTTTGAAGAAAGAGGAGAATGTGTAGCGAATGTGCCAGGTTATTTGGTGTATGTGTCACCAATTGAAAAATTAGCCGTACCCAGAGAGGGATCCAATGTAGCAATGTAGTGCTATCTGGCCAGTCAAAGAACCCAATAACTCTAGCGGTAATAACTCAATGGATGACAGGTGCCTTGGCCAGCCTACTACCTAAATAGGCCAAATGAAATACTAACCACATTAAAATTATAATTAAATTAGACTGCTAAGGTTATATTACATAACATTATAAAAAAAAAAGTTTAATCACTGTTAAAAATAGTAAATTTAAGATTCAGGTTAGGCTTGACCTATGATGTATAGACTTCCATATCATGGTTTTATTCTAAATTAACACAATTTTCCCAAAACAGTTCTAATCAGCATATTTCAATAATCCATTACTAATACATTTGTTTAAACCCATAATCATGAATCGCTTGGTAATAATAACCAAGTTAATCAAATTCCAAGTTTGTATAATAGAAAATTAATGTCAAAATACTAGCCCACAGGGTTAACGCTCATAGCAAAACATGTTCTGCTTGCCAGAACATAGGAGCAATGAGATAATGTTTAATCGAGAGCAAAGCGAGCATACAGCAGAGTAAAAAACAATAAATCATTAGCTCCATTAAGTAAAGATATATTTGTAATACGATGAATACTATTATGAATGACTTCATGGAAAATGGGATGGAATATCATGTTTCCTATGCATCTGGAAGTCCTGGAAAACAAAAGCTCCAATGTTTTGATCCTGCTTCATTAATATTATACAGGTCTGATAACAGCAATGTTTTTTATTACTATGAATGGTTTTTGTATGATGATGAGTGGCAGAAACAACAAAGTTTAATAAAGTTAATCTAAATATCATACAATTAGACAAGTATATTTTAAGATATTTCAAACGTAATTGATGACAATATCTAGCGCAAAACCATACGTTTTCAGTTAGCCTATGGTAGTCGACCCACCATAACTAAAATAATATGGACTTCCATCAGAAATTATGAAAAATTTTCATAACATCTATAATTGCACCATATACCACTCTTTTTCTGCCGTAAAAGATATGGTTTTATTATGAAATTTACCCATGTTTTAGCCACATCTGTAGGATAATTGAATTTTGAAACAAAGTGTGGTTAACATATGATAATTTATTTTCTAGCCATATACATGAACCATACATTTTTCCTACTCGCTATCTTGTGTTTTATCTATTTCTGACCATTCTGACCCCCTCGATATAAAAACAATTAGAGGGATTCTAGTGAAAAATAGGGTTTTGGGTGTGGAAAAAAAGTGCAATTTGTAGCAATAATAATGGTCAGAAATGCATAATAAACACAAGATAACCAGTTGGAAAAATATATGATGCATGTAAGTGGCTGGAAATTAAAGTATCATAATTATCTATGTCACATCACATCCCTCAAATGGTTTTTACTCCACCATGGCTTGCTACGCTCCCAGAATTAACATAATTCCATGGCTCCTCTGTTCCGGCAAGTGGAAACTGGATGTGCTGCGCACGTCAATCATATGGGTCATTATTTCGGGGACTTTTTCACTTTCAGATGAGCAACAATAGCTGTATACTGAACCGAGAGCATTTTCAACATAATCATTTAGTGAAATAGATGATATTACACTGAATTTTGAATAGATTGTATTTAACTTTTCAGTACGTCTTCTGGTGATAGTAGTTATGTGGGGAAAGTAACTCGTATTCAGTCTCCGAAAAGCAAACAATGGACTTCGACAATACATATATTATTGTGTCCCAGCCCCATTAAACATACAACCCTTTAAAACATACTGCTAGTGATTATTAACATACATATTAAAAAGATAAAAACTAAGGCCAGCTTCACACAAGCGGATTGAAACCGTGCGGAATATTTCCAAATGACAAAAGCATGTCTTCACACAAGCGCATTGAAACCGTGCGGAATATTTACAAATGACAAAAGCATGTCTTCACACGAGTGGTTGTTTTCGGCGCCATTCATTTGCATCAGCACTGATTAAACAGTCAGTCGAGGTTTGCTTGAGATGGAGAAAGTAAATAAGAGACTGGTCTTTGTGTATATATGTAACAGGGTGATATGTGTCATCATGTTCTGTAAAATATTATCATATTCATAGTGTACCTCTGCTATTAGTGCATAATAATAATAATAATAATAATAATAATAATAATAATAATAACAATAATAATAATAATAATAATAAGAATAAAAAATAATAATAATTACTGTATAGTAATAATAAAAAGGCAATTCATATTAATCAATGAAAAATTGCAGCAGAAAATGAGTGCCTACCCTCTGCAACAGCATAATCATGACTACCGCACAGTGGAGAATCTTCCTTTTGAAAGGCAGCATAAACTTCTTAAGTAGTCTAAACCATGCGGTTAGGAAATCACTAACGTCAGGATACTCTGCCACATGGAAATCGTGTGATCTACATTGATTTCTAAACTGCACGGACGAACCCAAACGGTTTCAATCCGCTCATGTGAAGAGGGCCTACTGTAAGTGTATAGCACATAACGGTGGTAAACATTTTAACTCTCGTCACACATCTTGTGGTTCTCAGATGCTTTATTTCTATAAGGGCATCATCTCACTTATCTATCATAATAGACATTCTAAAAGCTTTCCTTTGTGACTAGCCTAACCATTCTAAAAGCATCCCGCTATTATAACAGCTTCAACCAAAATCGTTTATCTATTATTTTTCTATTTGTTATCATATTTTTTTGGGATGATTCATACAAAAAAGTTACTCAAATCTTCCGCAAATTTAGGATTACGGAAATATTTACAAATAAATATTGTTCCTAACTGTTATCCCCAAGGATGTACTTACGATACCATGTTAGTTTTTCTTCCCATGGTAGCCTTATTTTGATTTTAGTTCATGCATTGTGGGTAAAAATGTTTGATCGTCCTTTGTTTTTTATTGTGACATATAGGTACAGTAAAAATGCTGAAACCTGCAATTTTGGAATTCATAAGTCCTTCTAAAAACAGTGCTTGTCAGCTGACCATCATGGATTCCGTTGAGCTGACGTGCAGTGGTTGTTCCTCTTCATATTTTGACATCATTGGCCAGTTTCATGGACATTACAATGGAAATCAAGAAGTGGTATATAGGTTTCTGCATGAACCTTCAGTGCTATTTAAGGTAAATGAAGTTGTGGAAATATTTTCCCATTTACCCCTCTATAAGTTTGTATAATTGATAATTAACAACGGAATACTAGCCCACGGGACTGACACGCGTAACAAAACATAGTCCGCTTGTCAGAACATAGGAGCAGTGAGATAATGTTTAATGGCAAGCAAAGCGAGCATACAGCAGAGCAAAAACTATTACTGTACATAATAAACACAATTAATAACGAGGTATTTGTCTCCCACCCAAAAACCCTGATTTCCCACAGCGGAACCCCATTATTGTAGTTATTAAGGGATGTTTTGGATCTCTAAATCTGATAATTTGCAGCAAAAATAAAGGTTAAATTCATTTTAAAAATACTATTTAAACACGAAAATATTAATTTTCATATCGGGTATAAGAGGTTGGTTGAAACTGTAATTTTACCCGATTCCCTACGTCACTAGACTAGGCATCATGAAAGCATCATTAATTGCATACCCTAGAAACATGAAAGCATACCTACTTGCCTAACCTAGATATTACGAAAGCAACCCTACTTGCCTAACCTAGATATCACGAAAGCAACCCTACTTGCCTAACCTAGATATCATGAAAGCAACCCTACTTGCCTAACCTAGATATCACAAAAGCAACCCTACTTGTCTAACCTAGATATCCCGACAGCAACCCTATTTGCCTAACCTAGACATCGTGAAAGCAACCCTACTTGCCTAACCTAGACATCGTGAAAGCAACCCTACTTGCCTAGTCTAGACCATAAAAGAATCTGCAGGAAAACATATTTTTTGTTCGAAATGATACCCTGTAAACTTGTAAAACTTTACCAAAAAAATCCTTACTGGCCTACCCTAGACATCCTAAATTCATCCTGGTATGGCAAGCCAGACCTTCATTAGAGCATGTCTACGCCACATCAAGCACACCCTTGGTGCACAAATTGACTTACCAAAAAGCAGTATATATGCCTATCACTTCGTGATATGCTTCAAATATAAGAAAAGGACTCCAATGTTCACTTACCTTACCTCACGCCTGTCCTTCTTTCTCTGGGAAGTTCTATGGTGTCCATGTAACAACGGGAACAACTGATACGATAACAATTAACCACAGGAACGTGAGCCTAGGCCTAACTCCACTGGTACTGGAAACCCTTTTTACTAGTTTAGACTAAAGACATTAATTTTAGAAGGTGCAAAATTTAAGAATTTTGTGTGTTCGGATACTTGAATTTCACTTATCAATCACTTCGTGAAATTGGTTGGTTGTAAACTTGGTCTAGGCCTAGTACAGACTTTTGATTTTGCGCATCTTTCATTGGTTAATCAAACTCGTAATCACCATTCTCGTACCTTCGTTATTCGACTGAAAGTGGTTCTAATGTATCTATACGTCGGTGGAATACGAAAAGGTTCAAAGCACCAAGTGATTGTATGACATGGCAGTGTGTTACCTTCGCCACACATGCAGCCAGATGTAACCTTTTCAGGATCATACAATATCACCAAAATACGTTTGCCACACAACTAAAACAATCTTTTTGATGTGATGTATAAGCGATACACATATCAATAAAAATCTAATAATCCACGCCATGGGATAGTACGTGATCAAGTCACAGGCACATTGAACTTTTCAGGTCGTCAGAGAGACTTAGCCTATCTTAACTCAAGCTCAGGTGCCAACTGCCAATACTTCATCGAGGGCATATCTTTACATTTATTTTAAGAACAACACGACATCCATTTCATTTAAAAAGTTTTACTGTAATCGAGTTACCTTGCGTTGCAAGCAGTCCATGAACTGACTTCCGTAATCCTTAAATGGTTACGTCACTTAGTCAACAAGTACACTGACACTGGTGAATTAATTTTTGAAGACTCCCAGTGAATGGAAGTCCATGTTCATAGCTGAACTATGAACCGTAATAACCGTGACGACTCTTAAGATTATTTCATCCCTTGTGTAATTTGTCTAAGGTAATAGCAAAGTTCTACAGGACACAGTTCAGTATGAAAATGATGCAGTAATAACAGCAAAAATAAAGGTATGTTGATGTTAACATTCTTCTTGTTGGTAAATGGCTGATTTTGTGGCGAAAGGTTTTACCAAGTTACCAACCCAATCAAATGTTATTTCAAAACAATTGTAACATAACCTTTATGTTTGTTATTATGGTATGAACATAACCTTATAATCCCTTTTTTTTTAAACTAGGATTTGTTTCAAAAAATAAACAATATACTACAATATTTTCCATGCTCGGACTCTTGGACCAAAGAGGAATTTGAGTTGCTGGTTGTCACATTACCGTGTTATTATGTTGATGTTTTTCATACCCAGCTTTTGTTTTATGTATCTGGTAAAGTTTATATAAGAAAGGTGACTCTTTAATTACACCAGGAGTCTTCAAACAGCCATTCAAACCATTGTCAATTTTTCCCGCGTTTTTTATAAAGTTTTCAAAAAGTGGGTGAAGTGCTGGGGTGTATATCAAGTTCGGTGAATAGGAAATTTATATATATATATATATATATATATATATATATATATATATATATATATATATATATATATATATATATATATATATATATATATTCCCAGGGAGTTCAAGAATAGAATAGAAGGACCGAGTTTTAGATAACTTTTGGTTATTTGTCATTCTTCTTTATATGCGAAAAAGGACTTCATAATGAACAATCAAGGGATTTTATCATTAAGCATTTCAACCATATCGAATAGTGTTTGATATCCAACAATAACTTATCTTTACTACATCCTAATTAAAAAGTGGTTATAGGCCTACGTAATTTTTGCAACTCCAGAATATACAGTATGTAAATCTTATATATATATATATATATATATATATATATATATATATATATATATATATATATATATATATATATATATATATATATATTCTTTTTTAAGCTTAGTATATTTTCAGATATGTTATATACTATTGTTCCGTAGTTACGTGGGGAGTTTATATGCTCTGTATATGTACTTAGAGAAGGTTTATTGGTGTGATTTCTGGAGAAATTGTGTGAAGAGAACTAAGTATGAGATTAAGCATAGGTAGGACGTGGAAAGTAGTATTTTTTCTGAATGTTAGTGAATCTTGTTGAAGAATACGTAAATGAAAAAGTAGCTAGTTTTATTTTCAAAATCTTTTGTAAGCGTGGATCAATTTTATGTATGGTGACTTGCAGAAAGCATTAATAGAAGCTAAAAGAGCAACATGGATACGAGATCAAACTAAAGTAGAGGATGTTCTTACAAAATGTAAGCAAAAGAAATGGACATAGCTAGGACATATAATGAGAATGACATACAATAGAGGGACATTAGGAATGATAGAATAAATCACTAGAGATTGTAAAAGTAGCAGGGTAAGGAAGAGAAGATGATGGATTGTCGAACTAAGAAAGTTTGCAGGTATATATATATATATATATATATATATATATATATATATATATATATATATATATATATATATATATATATATATATATATATATATATATAGTATACATGTATATACATATGTATATATATATATATATATATAGAGAGAGAGAGAGAGAGAGAGAGAGAGAGAGAGAGAGAGAGAGAGAGAGAGAGAGAGAGAGAGAGAGAGAGAGAGAGAGACCTTTCTGAGTAGCGATGCCTTAGCGTGGTGAAAGGTATGTGTATTACCATAATTAGCAAAGCTGTACTTGTCAGGACCACCCTTACTAGGTTGGTTTGCTGTGGGGGATCAGTCAAAATTGTCCTGTCATCACAATTCCGCAGTTGACCAGCGTGGTGATGAAAACTAAACTGGCCAAACCCCAAACGTGAATAAGGACATATCTAAGGTCTTTTTCCAGCAGTAGACTGGAAACGGCTGAATTTGTTGTTGTTGTTGTTGTGTATGTAGAACTATACAACAACAGCAAATGTAGCTGTTTTTAGTCCACCGCAGGACTAAAGCCTCAGACATGTCCTTATTCATGTATGGGGTTTGGCCAGTTTTCATCGCCACACTGATCAACTGCGGATTGGTGAAGGTGGGAGCCTTTTGTCTCATCGCTCACAGCAAACCAACCTAGTATGGATGGTCCTGACTAGTATAGATTTGCTTATCATGGCGATACACAAATCCTTTCAACCCGGTAAGACATCGTCACGCAGAAAGGGGTATATATATATATATATATATATATATATATATATATATATATATATATGTGTGTGTGTGTGTGTGTGTGTATATATGTATATATATATATATATATATATATATATATATATATATATATATATATATATATTTATTTATTTATTTATTTATTTATTTAAGTATATATCTATATATTTATATATATATTTGTATATATATATTCATATATTTATATATATATTTATATATATATATGTATATATATGTATATATTTATATATATATATATATATATATATATATATATATATATATATATATATATGTGTGTGTGTGTGTGTGTGTGTGTGTGTGTGTGTGTGTTCTGACTTCTTAGGAATAAACATTTACTTAGAAGGCATCACTTTTGATTAATATACGAGCTTGGATTGGAAAAGACACAAGCATTACAAAATAAGCTTGAGAGAGTATGAAAAGGAGAAGATTTAGAAACATGATTTTGAATTATGATAATTTGTTTTAAGGCATTGTACATAGGGTAGCTTATTTCAAATACAGAATACAATATATAGATGTTATCTAATTACACGTCTCTGAATTTTGCAATATCTAGTAATAATTTATATACAGTTGAAGCTTATAGAAGGAAAGTTGTACATTTTACTTGTAGAATCGTCTACGCGTTGTTTAGTCAAAATGTGTCTGAAAGAGATAGTTCATGAAAACCAGGTAAGGTTAGAGAAAGCAACAGATCACTGAATATGATCCTATAAAATAGTCAAAGTATGACGTTCAATACAGCTAACTACACGATGAATACGTAGAATTTCACAATAAACAACCTTTTATGGGGGGTAATAAATAAATCGATGATGTGCAAGGACCTTGCTAACAGTCTGTCAAAATATTGGAAATATAATAGACTAAGTGGTGTTTGTATTATACAGCAGAAGAATAGATCACTCTATCGTTTGAACGGTATATTCGTTTAGCACTAGTAGTAGTAGTAGTAGTAGTAGTAGTAGTAGTAGTAGTAGTAGTAGTAGTAGTTCATCATGGCAATTTTTATCTAGATATAGAGTAATCATCGTCTATTATCCGAGGACTTCCCCTATCTGCCGGCGAATTGATTAAGTGCGTGTAACGATTTCTTCATCCCCAAAATCGTTATTGGACCATCGATCGCCTTAATACTCTTCATGACGCAGCGTCTCCCTAACTACCTCAAAGACAGGTCCTATTTCCCCCTGTAACTCGTGTATTTACTACATCAGGAGTTTTATTGCCCCTCTCAGCCCCTTTTCGATAACGACTTATTTATTCAGTTTAATGTTGACCTCGTTTGCTTGTTCAACAAGACAACTCCAGTTGAACATGTGGCGATTTCATGTTTATAGTTTTGACTTTTTTTTCTTTAAAAAAGAAAAAAAAAGTTTTATATATTTTTTTTATTTTTGTGAAGATATTTGTTATTCACCCACAGATTGTTACTGATTTCCTCCATTTATTAACAAATATAATTCTCATGTTCTTTCCTCCACAAGTCTTAATAGAATATTAAATTTGCTGTTTTCTATCCCTCAACCTATTCGTTCAGCATCCACGTTCGTGAATTATTACAGCTCTCCATGCCCTTGATTTGGGTCATTGGACCTTATGGTACTCTAGATTATGCTACGTCTTTTCCATTTTAATCTCGTTGACATTTCTTGGAATAAACGATTTTACTGTTAATCCTCTTTCTTTTCAGTGTTCTTAGTCTTTATTTCTGATTCGTCCATCATCAGTTATTCAATCATGCACATCTTGTTTTTTCAATCCTAGTTTTAGTTTTCTCTGACGAAGGTTTATTTCACTATTTTATTTTCTTTACACGTTAACTTGCGAACACCATAAGTTAGCCAAAACCTTTAAAGAGAATTAAGGGGGAAGGGACAATTTTGAAGGTGGTCATAGATGAAAGCGATAGACCGCCATATTGTGTATAGATTAAATGGCTTAATAGTGTTATAAAAAAATGAGATGAGGATTCCACAGTTTATCTCTAAAGAAAGTCACTGAATCTTATAGTTCGGGTAGCCAACCAACTCACAAAGTAAATAATAAATTCTTCAGTAAATTCTTTGCACATTCTTTCTATTTCCAGAACCCAGCAATATCTCTAAAGAAGGCAGGTCCGTGTGTAACTTGACAGCTCTCTCTCTCTCTCTCTCTCTCTCTCTCTCTCTGCTTGTTTCGTTCTGTACGTATTTTTGCGCTTTTATCTTCGATTATGAAAATATACGTACTTATTTTACCGAGCCTAAAAACAACCTTACTTAGTTTCTTAGTCTCTTTGTAGATATTTTGGGACTCTCTGTGACTTGCTTCAGTACATTTTTCCTTCCTGTCTTAACTACGCATTCTTATGCAGCTGAGCTTAAGTAAGATTAAATCTAAGGATTAAGAACTTAATTCGTAATCAAGGTATAAGGAATCTTTTAAGGTTATTCGGAGATACCCTTTACATTTCATTCAGTCTTCTTTCATGGATGACTTTACAGCCACTTTGTCTAGGAATGTCAAGAGTGAATAAATAACGAAGCCATAGCTTGCTTCATCCGTAGACTCCCATTGTATTTACGGCATGTTATCAATTAAAACGGTTATACTACATGTAGGCATTTTTACTTTTATAATTGTTCTCAAATAGTGGCTAATGTTGTTGTTAGGTTAATGATTATTACAATGGTCACAGCGATATGGATAATGTAAAAAAAAAAAAAAAAAAAATATTTATGTCAAGCAAGCTTCTGTAGTTCCTGAACCCATTGGTAAAAAAAATGTATTGATTTATAGCGTCAGGGTCAAAGCTATATTTAAACTAAAGGAATATACTAATCGGCTTCAACGTGCTTGCAGTGTGGGATTGAGGGGTGGGGGTGGGGGGAATGACTTCATTGCAGGTATTGCTCTCGAGCAAGTAAACCACCTCACGACACGTAGAGCTACAAAGTGTTCTACTCGACTACGTGTTGCTCTACCGAGTTGCTTACAAAGGTCGAATGGTGCTGTCTGACCTTATCTTCATGTATATACTTTATAGAAAGATGTAAATTCATAGGACCAACCCAGCTGCAACTTGAATATTTCCAGTCGTTTATTAACTCTCTCTCTCTCTCTCTCTCTCTCTCTCTCTCTCTCTCTCTCTCTCTTAAACACTTTTTTCTACGGTTTACTATTGACATTTGTCATCTGTCATCATCATCATCAGTTCGTAATATGCTATGGTTATTTTGATAGATTTTAAGACAGATATTATGAATTAGAGTTAAAAGTATGCTGGTGGAGTTGGTGGTGGTTTTGCTTTTCATGAACAGGTCGAGCTTCCTTCTCAGACGTATACTGTACATTTTACTCTAGCCTTACTTCAAGAATATGGTATTTCTAATGAGAGAGAGAGAGAGAGAGGAGAGAGAGAGAGAGAGAGAGAGAAGAGATTATTAGTTAAAGAAAATCTTTAAAAACTTGAATTGTAGTCCAAATAAAAATATTTGAGTTGAATGGCAATAAAATAAAAGACAGCCATGGAAAGATTTGAAAATTAGGCAAGGGTGGATCTTAATTCACAATCTTTCATGTAACCATTATAAATGTTCTGAGTACACGCATTCCAGTATTTGCAGTGTCCTATAGATACGTGCTATGATATCTTCTGACAGATAACTTAATATTCTTGCATTGATGCTGAAAGATATTCAAAGTATCTTGCAAAAATATATGATAGTAAACCGCGATTCCAAAATTGTTCTAGTTTTCTTTTCTTTTTTAAAATAAATACAGATCTACCTAAATCATTAAATGAAAAAATCTATATTCTCATCCATCAAATCGATATAATTACAATCAGATTAGTTTCAGGGATTCCTAACCATCGTTATAAGCCTATTTATCACTAACATTTAAAGCATATCGTTTGACAATTTTTTATGCACTGTAAAAGCTACGTCCTTGACAATTATAAAAATATCTTGCAAATCGGTAAGTGGTACAGGCCCCTTTGCATGAATTTGTTTCTATTGATTCCTAATATACATTGTAAACATACGTGTACTACTGTTTGTGTACCTCCAGGTACGTCATTTTGGTTTACTTGTGAATAGGGGACATGGAAATGGAACTAGTTAATACAGAAAATATAATGTTTCAGATGCTATTTGAAATATTATTAAATACTCTTGGCCGAATGGCTATTTTATTTAAAAAACAGTTTAAATAATTTTTATTCTTATTTTATAAGTAAGTACCTTTAATTGTTATTAATTAGCTTAGTGAACGTTGTCAAAATAGTATAGAAGGAACGCTACCAAAACACTCTACTGGTGCCACATTTGTGAACAATATTGAAGTGGTGTTTTTTCACTGTTGTTCCTTTTTATAATATAATTAAATTATCTGACTATTTAAAGATAGATAAAAATGTCTAATGCCTATTTGCTAGTGATTTCGAAGATCAATTTGCGCATGCCTCCCGACATTTGTTGCTTGCCGACCAATCGCACTTTGCCACCGGCGGATGCAATGGTGAGGAGAGCCGAAAACACCACTGCGTACCATACGTCTCACACGGACTTATGCTGACTGGTATGCGGTAGTCTTTTATTAATAGATTTTAACAAGTTACTGTAGTTTGATATTTCTGTTTGATTAATAAATTCGGGGGATTTTTTTATGTTTTTTACATGCCAGACACAGTATTAAGTCTAAATTTTTTATGTTAACAGAGATATTCTCTATTTAGGAGTAAATTTCTATAATTTAGATGGATTTTTTTCAACGTCTAATAATGAGAAAAGCTACCAGCATCTTTTTTTTTTCTTTCTTTTTAATATTTCATTTCTTTGCAAGTACTGGCAACTACAGACAATGCTCACACTCACACACAGCTTGTAATAAAAATACTTTTCGTTGCGCCATACTGACTCAGTTTAATTAGATGTGTTTTTCTTTTCTGATTTCATCCTAGTAGTTAGGGTTTGTCAACTATAAAAGTGGAATTTGGTACAAATACAAAATACGGCCTAATTGACAATGAAAGGAAAATAATTTAATTTATAGAAAATAGAGTCCTTGATAATAAATAGGCTATATACTGGTAACATTTTATAGAATAAAATGTAAATCCTATTTTTGGAAAAGAGTAACTAACAGCATGTAGGCTACAAACTTAGATTTCATATTTCCCTGTGCATAAAAAAAACTTGAAAAATATCGACACTATTTGATTATCATATAATATTAACATATATACACGTCTTTTTTCTTTTCTATTTATTGCTATTATTGTGTAAATTACAAGATTTTAATATTTTTTTTGTCTTGTTTGAATTTACTTGTTGGGGCTTCGCTTAGATATTAAGATACCAATTTAGTCATAATTCACTCAGAATCTACTGTAAGAGAGAGAGAGAGAGAGAGAGAGAGAGAGAGAGAGAGATTCAAAATCTCCAAAAAGACAATACTTTTCTGTCTAGAAATGTTTACACCCCTCTTATTCATAAAAGTGACTTCTCGTAAGTAATACAGTTTGAGACTTATTCCCAGCCATCCATCTTATATCCGAGACGATGAGTCTAGCATTTAATTTTGTTTATGTTCATTAAATGAACTACACTGATAAGCAGTTCTCTAGCATCTTTACGCTGGTCTTTCATCATTGTGGTAACTAATCCTTCTTAGTAATTCTCTGTCTGTTCTGCATTTGTTCATGGTTTTGTATTGTCATCATATAGCAAAGCCTTTTTTTCAAGAGACAAATATATATATATCTATATATATATACTAATTTCTTGTTTTAGTTTAATTATATGGGAATTTATTTTGTTGATTTCCCTGTGTTGGATAGATTTACTCATTTCCTTATTTCCTCTTCTCACTGGCTATTACCCTGTTGGAGCCTTTGGTCTTATAGCATCCTGCTTTTCCAAGTAGGATTGTATCTTAGCCAGTAATAATAATGGTGGTAGTAACTCAAAGCTCGTGATTAGATCATAGCTATGAGTCATCGCTGCAATATTTTTTGTTTTATACTTCATGTTATTCTAGGCTTGGTTCGATTCTCATTCTTTGTAGATTAATTGTTCGAAAGCAGAGTGTCGGACCGCATACACTCACTTCATTTCACATCGCCAGTTTAAAGACTAGAAAGCCGCCCATGAATGGCAGAGGCAAGAGACGGTGACAATGCCCTATCAAGCAGGACAAGCCCTAGAGATTGACCATATATACATATGATCAGTGCCCAAGCCCCCTCTCAGCGAAACTAGTACAGGGAGGGCCAGACAATGGCTACTGATGACTCACCAGATAGATCTATAGGCTCCCCCAAACCAATATCC